>NC_053426.1:104842205-104963354 GCF_007990345.1 Gossypium hirsutum
CGGTTCGATTATATAAACACTCCTTACTTCCACTAATCCCTCACTAAAACCAACTTTGTCTAACCATTTTTCTCGGTGCTGAGAAATTCAGAGAAGAAAAATGATTCTCCCAGTTTGTTACTTTTCTCTTTAATCTACGTGACTCTCTCTTTCTGTTCCTTTTTCTTTGCCGATCTCCTGCATTCTGAATCTCAAATTAGGTACTTAATCTTCATTTTTTAGCTTTAATCTCTTCGTTTTTTATCTTTAATTTCTTGGGTTCCTACATTATTTGTAAGGTTTATTTTCTTACATTTTGGTTAACTTTCATTGGATTCTCCGTCACATTCTTGTTGATTTTCCTGCAAAAAATAATTTTATATAACGAAAGATTGCTACAACGATTTGGGCTTTTGCTTTTCTTTTTCAGTGACTCAAGTTAGTCAAACGTTTGACTAACAGTATTGATTAAAGATTCTTCTCCTTAGCTTAATTTTTATATTTAAGTTTTACAATTATTACTTTTATTTGATTTTCAGCTGATTACTGATAGGAAATTATCAAATCCGAGGCACCATGGAAGCAGACGACAAGTTTTTGAACATGGGTATTCTCATAGTTGCCACTCTAGTAGTGGCCAAACTCATATCGTTCCTCATAATGCCCAGATCTAAGAGGCAGGTGCCGCCAGTAATCAAAAGCTGGCCTGTAATTGGTGGGCTCCTTCGATTCATGAAAGGGCCCATCGTGATGATCCGGGAGGAGTACCCAAAGCTCGGCAGTGTTTTCACGTTGAACATGTTTAACAAGAAGATAACTTTCTTGATCGGACCTGAGGTTTCAGCACACTTCTTTAAGGCTTCAGAATCGGACCTCAGCCAACAGGAAGTTTATCAGTTCAATGTGCCGACTTTCGGCCCTGGTGTGGTGTTTGATGTGGATTACTCAATAAGGCAAGAGCAGTTCCGGTTCTTTACGGAGGCCCTTCGAGTTAATAAACTTAAGGGTTATGTAGATCAGATGGTTACTGAAGCTGAGGTGAGTAGTTTGCTATGAATTTGGTTCGTGTTGTGCTTGTTTATATATTGTGCATTATTGGATGATCCCGTATCTGACCCCTCATAAAGAAGCGACAACAATTCCATAGTATCTGACTAGGGAAAATGAAGTTTTACCTGACATGGAGTTTGCATTTATGTTTTCGAGTAAATTGTAGTTTGGTGGGTGATAAACGAATCCAGTTAAGTAAAATTGGTTTGTTTGTTTCATTGTGGAATGTGGATTATGTGAAATACAAGCTGCACATGCTTATAAAGTTATTTTGAACATTGATATTGCTTTCTTTAAAATCAATGTCATATTTCGTGTTCTTGTGATTCGTGCATAAAATCTATGTTTCCTACTGTTTCCTTGATGAGTGTGAAGGGTCGTTATTACTTGATGATTTGTTGTGCTTAACATGCTTAAAGTCTACTCCTTGGTTTACTCCTGTGAACAAAAAGGAATAAAGCATAATAAACACTTGCTACATTTGAAGAGATATGTTCTGTTACCGAATAAATGGTTCCATGTTACATATGTTCAATGGTGTAACTTCATTATGGAATTGCGCAGGACTACTTCTCTAAATGGGGGGATAGTGGTGAGGTGGACCTCAAATATGAGTTGGAGCATCTGATTATCTTGACGGCTAGCAGGTGTCTTTTGGGTCGAGAAGTACGTGATAAGCTTTTCGATGATGTGTCTGCACTCTTTCATGATCTTGATAACGGCATGCTCCCTATCAGTGTTATCTTCCCTTACCTGCCCATCCCTGCTCATCGCCGTCGTGATCAAGCTCGAAAGAAGCTTGCAGAAATCTTTGCAAATATCATTTCCTCTCGTAAAAATGCTGGCAAGTACGAGAATGATATGTTGCAATACTTCATTGACTCTAAGTACAAAGATGGTCGTCCAACTACAGAGACTGAAATAACTGGCTTGCTCATTGCTGCGCTCTTTGCCGGGCAGCATACCAGTTCCATTACCTCAACTTGGACAGGTGCCTATCTCCTTCGTCATAAGGAGTTCCTATCAGCAGTGGTGGAGGAGCAGAAAAAACTAATGCGAAAGCATGGAAGCAATGTTGATCATGATGTTTTATCTGAGATGGACACCTTGTACCGGTGCATTAAGGAAGCCCTGAGACTTCACCCTCCACTGATTATGCTTCTGCGCAGCTCACACAGTGATTTTAGAGTAAAAACACGAGACGGGAAAGAGTATGACATCCCGAAGGGTCACATAGTTGCAACATCACCAGCATTTGCAAACAGGCTTCCTTATATTTACAAGGATCCAGACACATATGATCCTGATAGATTCAGTGTTGGGAGGGAAGAAGACAAGGCAGCAGGGGCTTTCTCGTATATTTCCTTTGGAGGCGGCAGGCATGGTTGCCTAGGTGAACCGTTTGCTTACCTTCAGATAAAGGCTATATGGAGCCATTTGTTGAGGAACTTCGAGTTTGAGCTTGTGTCACCTTTCCCTGAGATTGACTGGAATGCTATGGTGGTTGGCGTGAAAGGGAAGGTGATGGTTCGTTACAAGCGGCGACAGCTTTCTGTTGACTAGCAAACATAATGTACCTGGGATCGTTAGCAGTTTTAATTTATCTTTTTTAAAATGTTGGCCTATTTTGATCTGTTTTGGAACTTTTGATTTTATTTGTGAGCATTCTCTGGATTTTATTTTCTAGTTAATATAATATTCATGATTTGTTCATGAGCAAAAATTGCCCTTTTGCAGCCGAGTAAGTAAACAGAAAACATATCATAATGTGGGATAAATTGGATTTTATGATTAAACTTAAGTTATCATTTAATGCCTGCCAAATTATGTCCAATGTTATGTATGCATTCCAAGCTAAGCGAATAATGATGTCTTCTCTAGGATCCCGAATCCTTACTCACAAAATTGGGATTTTCATATTATCTTGATTGTGATTGGGAATCTCTCTTTCAATTGAATAGCTGATTGGGTAAAATAGTTACTTTTCTTCCTCTTGGATTATGTTTTATATTTTATGAAATATTAAATTTTAATCACTGATGGGATAATTAGAAATATATATATTTTTTATCTTTTACGGTTGTATTTTAACTTTTTGAAATTTAGTATTCAAATCAATTTTATAAATAAAGGATTTATTTTTATTTTAAAACTATTATCTGTTTGATTGGTATTTAAAAAAATACTTTTATATTTACTAATTTTAAATGTATATATTTAGCAAGTTTAAATTTTAATTATTTAATTAATTCAAATTTGGATAATAATGTTTAAACTTAATGTGAACTTCGAATTTGAATTTTCTCAAAAGAGGGATTCATTTCAAAGGCTAATAAAACAGCTGAAAAACGGCGTAACCATAATACCACTGCTCCAAGAAATAACAAACGAGAAACAGATCAAATTGACGAGGAACATAGGCAAATAAAAATGGATGTCACCAAAAACACGTGTGATCGAGGAAGGCACGTAATTCCATCGGTGAAAAGAGGCATGATAGAAATCATGCGTAAGTTCCGGCTCCATAAAAGAAAAGAGGAAAAAATATAAGACAAAGAGAGGGATTTTATTTTTACTTTAATTCTTAATTTTGATTTTGATTCTGTTTTCTCCCTCTGCATGGTATTGGAAAAATGTAATGTCATCGTCCGCTTTTATGTACCAAAATAGTACTTTCTTGTTAAAAAATAGTTGAAATGGTCCAAAATAATATCAGTATGAATATGATGAATAATTAGTTATAACTTTATTGATCGGTTAGCTTTAATATTTATACACAATAAAAACTAATAAAATCTAAAGATTCCCAACAAAATAATTCTAAAAATTATAAAGCAAATTCAAAATAAAGCTTAAAGGCTAATTCAAAATAAAATTTATCCAATAACTAAAAGACTTAACAGATACGGTGAAAGGTTGCTTTAGGAGCTTTGGTGGGCATATCGACAACTTGATCAGTGGCATGGATATGAAGAACTTCAAGTTCTTTATGATCAACATAGCAGTTAAAAAAGTAAACATCAACTTCTAAATGCTTCATCTTAATATGCAACACAGGATGTCGACAAAGTAGGGTGGCACTCAAATTGTCACAGGATATTATAGGTGGATTCAAATGGTATCTAAAGCTATTTGAAAAGATGTTTGAACCAAAGAGCTTCAGAAATAGTCACAAGAGCACGATATTCAACTTTGCTTGAAGGTCATGCAATTATAACTTTTTCTATGTCCAACTAATTGGAGTGAAATCATAAAAGGGTAAACTACACTCATGATCACTTTTTTTTACCTCAAATTACATTTTAGTCACTTATATTTGAAATGCTACGTTTTAGTCACTTACGTTATCGTGTTGTAACATTTTAATCACTGAGTCATTACTTGTCGTTAATGGTGTAATCATAAGCTAACATGGCACGTTAAATCATCATTTCAAACAAAAAATTTAGGTTAAATTATACAATTGATCCCCATATTTTTTCGTTTTGAGCAATTTAATTTTTTTTTTTGTTTTCCATTCTTTTCTACTTCTCTCTTTGTTTTCCTACCTTCTCCATTTCTTTTAACGTATTAGGAAGTCAAATTGGCAATGAAGAAAGAAGCAGGAAGTCGAAAGCCATCATTGCCTATAACAAAAACCCATAAACACATACCATATGCTAACTATCAAAACCCTCTACCATCACCCATCATTTTCATTTCATCCACTAACGCCTTCACCACTACCATGACCTCATTTCGAAAACATCTAAAAAAATCCCTAACTTCTAGACAACCCAAGATTGAATCTCCATCCAGGGGCGAAGCCAGAATTTTTTTTTAGGAGGGACCAAAATTAAATTGTAATTTTTACGATAGCAAAAATGCAATTTCACCATTTTAATAGTCTATATATTTATAATTTTTAAGGATTAAATCAAATTTTTATCATTTTTGGGGGCAAAGTGCAATTTTACCTTTACTAATTTAAAATTTTAAAAATTTTAAAAGGCTTAAATAGAAATTTTCCATTTTAGGGGGGCTGGGGCCAGCTACACCCCTGTCTCCATCATTGGCCATTAGATCGACTCGATTTTCTGATATATGCTCCTCCTCACTAATACCTCCTTCCTAACTGTTAAGATCAACAAGAAAGTTGTAACAGCTTGATTTTGGGCTTAGTTGGAACAGTGGTTTCGGGACCACGAATCCGACGTAAAAAAATTGTTTTTATTACATTTTCATGGTCTACAATTTTACGGAATGATTTCGTGAAATTCTCATTCGAAAATTTTGACGTTTGAGCGCTCAATTTAGCAAAAAAGACTAAATTGCAAAGAGTGCAAAAGTTGAGTTCTACATGCTAGAGGTGTCTAATTGTTATGAGATTTTAAATTAGGGATCCTTATTTGGTATTAGACCATTCTATAAGTTAGTGGACAAAAATGAACATGAATAGATGAAATTTCAAAGTTATGCATTAAGGACATTTTAAATAAATGAATAAAAAGAGAAAACAAAGCCAAAATTTTTGTCCATCTTCTCCATGTGCCGAAAATTAGAAGGTCACCATAGCTAGGGTTTGTTCAACTTCCAAGCTTGATTGTAAGTACATCCTAGCCTCGTTTTTAATGCTCTTTACATTTTTGAAGTCGTTATCATCCGATCTAGCTATTTCTACCATTAATTTGAGCTATGATTAAGGTATAGGGTTTGACCCATGTTAGATATTTGTGCATTTTGATGTCTAATGGTAGATTTTGCAAGTTTAATGTTAGATAAACAACTTTTACTAGGTGATTTTTGATGAAAATGTCAAAAGGACCTATTTGTAAAAAGATTTCAAAATGTTCGTAATAGTATAATTTAATGAAAAATGTGGGATGTTATAAGCATGTATAGTGTTTGGCTAGGCTCGGGTCTTGATGAAATAAAATAGATTTCACTTTACGAGCCTAGGGACCAAAATGTAAATATGATAAAGTTTAGGGGCAAAAATATAATTTTTTTCATAGTGTGATTTTTGGATTGAATTGAGTAATGTGGTTAATAAACGAGTTAAATTTTCTATTATAGATAAAGAGAAACAAGGTTCGGACCTAGATCGGGGAAAAAACAAAGTCTTTGAGGATTAGGTCCATTTCCACTATTTTTGTATCGAGGTAAGTTCGTATGTAAATAATGCATTATTATTTATGTTTTAATTGCGTTAATATTGTATGAATTATGATTTACTTCTTGGATGTAATCGACAAAGTTCGATAAGAGAGAAATCCCGATTGAACCTTAGGAATAGATAGGATACAAATGTCATGACATTAGGGTTATTTGAGATTACGTGTAAGACCATATCTGGGATATGACATCGATATGAGACTTTGTGTAAGACCATAGCTGGGCTATTGGCATCGATATGAGATCCCATGTAAGACCATATCTGGGATATGACATTGGTATGGTACTATGAGTGTGAGATTTCCCGAGTATCATTTAGTATTCCAAGTGGTTTAACGGGAACCGTAACGGAAATGTTAATGTTGCTAAAGACCATGATATGTTGCAAAGTGGTACAGGTATGTACGTAAGACTTATGCTTAATGAGCTAGATATGTGAAGAATCCCCTAGTAAGATTATGATTGTGCAAGTTATGATACTAAGGTTATAATAATATCTATGCCAAGTTGGACTAGGAGATTTATAATGACATATATGTTAATTCACTTCATGTTAATTGCATGATAAATGTGTGTTTATGATGCTTATTATTTGCATAGGAACTTACTAAGCTTTTGGTAAACCGTAATCTATACATATTTTTACCCCATGCTAGGCATATTTAAGAATGATCTTTCATTGTTTTTAGTGAATTTGATGCTCCTAATCCTTTAATTTCATGTTTTATACTCAGGAGAGCTTAGGATAGTAAAAAGACCAAGAAACGGGCCAAAAACGGACAAATTGGGCTTAAAAAAGTGTTTCACACGGCCTAGGCACTTTCACACAGGCAATCCACACGCCCGTGTGAGGCACACCGGTAGACCACACGCCCGTGTGTCATGGCTGTGTCAACATTAATCCAAGTCAGAATTGCACACGATTTGAAGCACTTGCACACGGTCATGGCACACGACCGTGTCCCTGTCAAGCCCAAGTCTAATTCTACTCGGAAAAGGGCACTTTTGAGGATTCTGAAGCATTTTAAAGCCTATATAAACACCCTAGAGGATGATTAAGGGGGACACACAGAGTTGGAGGCAGAAAATACTCGTGAATAGCCATCGGAATCACCTCGGAACCAGGATCTACATCAAGACTGAAGATTTCCATCCAATTTCCTAAAAGTTCTTGGGTTTCTTTATGTTTTGTTGTTTTCCAAACCTTGAGATGTTTTCCATTATTATTATGAACTAAACTCCCCAAATACTTAAGGGAGATGAACCCTATGAAGAATCTTATTATGCTTTGATTTATATGATAAATACTTGTTCTTATTCTTAATTATGAGTTTTAATTCTTGCTTTAATAATTCAGGATATTAATCCAGGTTTTTGATGTGCTTATTCAATGGAGCAAAAGTCCCTGTTTAAGAGTAGATCATTCATAATTAAGTAGAGTTGAATGCAATCCTAGAGATAGGATGACATAAATCTACCGGATTAGAGTCAACTTTAATAAGGGAATCCATAGATCGAGTTAATACGACAATAGGAGTTTTAATTAGAAAGAGATTTCAATTAATCAACCTAGAGTCAGTTGTTCTTAGTTTCAAGAGAGATATTAACATAAATTAGGGATTTCCACGAAATAAGTCAAGTGAATAAATCGTCTAAGTAAAATGTAATAAGTGAAGTCTAGGGGGATTCTTCCTTGGGTATTGCCTTTTCCATTGGTTTTTCTAAAGTATTTTCCAACTTTCATCTTTGTCGTAGTCTTAGTTAACTAGATAATTAGTTTAGTTTAAAAACACCTTTTAATTCTTAGGCTAGATAACAAAAAGAGAGTAACTACTGGTACTCTTAGTCCTCGTAGATACGATATTCCGGTCTCACCGTAACTATACTGTTGTTCGATAGGTGCGCTTGCCTTAAGTCGAATTTTTAGTTAGTTTCACGACCATCAGCTTGAAAGGTTACTCCCTTTCTTTTCCCTTGTTTTATAGTGTTACCAAGCCAGCTCGGGGATCGAAGACTGTCGGAGATCCATTCACACTATCAACTTAACATTTTGCGTACCAATGATTTTAATATTTTGAGTTACGGCATGTATAGGGACTTGTTCTTTTGTTATGTGTCATAATTGATTTGGCCAAATGTGTTGGCTTATGTTGGTTGATAATTCATTTTGTAAATGGCCATTGAAATTGGCTAATATTGGTTTAAGTATATGTATATGATGATGCCTTTCATGGATGTGGAAATTTGTATGGTTTAAGTTGAATAGCATGTGATGGTTGTATGTAATATATGATAGTATGTGAATGATGTATGGATGCCTTGCTTATGGCTGATTGGGTTGAATGTATATACTTGGATTGGTATTATATGTTGTTGTATAGGTTGTGCATGGAAGGGCGACAAAAAAGCTTGGTAAATAGCCTTATTTTTGTCCACACGGGTAGATACAAGGGTGTGTGTCTAGGCCGCGTGTGACACACGACTTGCCTCATGGGCGTGTGATCCGGACGTGTGTCCCCTGCACCATAATAGTTGCAAAACAGAATGCTCAATATCAAGTACACAGGCAGAGACACGGGCATGTGTTTCAGCCGTGTGGACGACATGGCCTCAGGCACGGGCGTGTGCCCTGAGCGTGTGAAGTCTGCACCTATTTTATAAAAATTTTGGAAAATTAAATCGACCACACTTCCTAAGCACATGGGTTGTGCCTTGGCCGTGTAACTTCATTTTGTTCATGAATGACAAATAGAGAGTTACACGGGGTCTGGACACGGGTGTGTCCCAAGCCACACGGGCGTGTGACCCCTGTTTGATGAAAAATTTTCTAAGTGTTGTGAAAATTTTCCAAAGTTCTCAGTTTAGTCCCGAACCACTACCAAAGCATGTTTTGGGCCTCGTAGGCTCGTTATAGGGACGATTTGAATGTATATGAAAAGTTTTAAATTTAAACGAAAATTTATGTCTCAGTTTTGTGTGTTTGCTTACATTTAAGTTCGGTAATGCCTCGTACCCTATTCTGGTGTTGAATATGGGTAAGGGGTGTTACAAAATTTGTCGGAGTACCTTGAACCCCTTGACCTGAATCTAACCCCTATATTTTTCTCCATTTTTATCTCTTTTTTTACACTCTTTTTCTTTGTTGCAAGTTTAATCTTTGGCTTTCTGTGATTTTTTAGGGCTTATTATTTGTTGTTTACTTAGATTTTTGACTGATATGAACGTGGATTTATTTGGTGAGGAGATGATATTGTTAGGTTTTTCATGAATAAGGTCATGGTAGTGGTGAATGTGTTAGTGGATGAAATGAAGATGATGGGTGGTGGTGGAGGGTTTTGATAGTGAGCATATGGTATATGTTTATGGGTTTTGGCTATAGGCATTGACGACTTTCTACTTCCTGATACGTTAAAAGAAATGGAGAAGGTAGGAAAACAGAGAGAGAAGCAGAAAAGAATAGAAAAAAAAGGAAAGTTAAAATATCATAAAACAAAAATTAAATTGCTCAAAACAAAAAAAAATATGGGGACCAATTGTATAATTCAACCTAAAATTTTTGTTTGAAATGATGATTTAATATGTCACGTCAGCTTACCATTACACCGTTAACAACAATTAACGGCTCAGTGGCTAAAATGTTACAACACGATAACGTAAGGGACTAAAATGTAACATTATAAACATAAGTGACTAAAATGTAGCCTAAAGTAAACAAAAGTGACCATGGGTGTAGTTTACCCAACCATAAAATAGAATATAGTCTAATGTAGTTCCACAATCATTATGGTCACTGGCCCAGTCAGCATCACTATACATGTAGAGATTAGAGTCACAACAATCAGATATTCAAAGACTAAGATTTTTTGTTTGTTGCAAGTAACGCAATAGTCGTTTGACTGCTCTCTAGTTTAATTTAGATGGATTGTGCATGAATTGTGATAATTTATTGACAAAGTGATAGATCTATGACCTTGTGAATGTCAAATATTGTAGTTTTCCAAGCACCTTTTGAACTCTGTAGAATCAATGAAACTAATTTCGTCATTTTAGACCAAAACTTCTAAAGGACTCATGGGAGTTTGAACAACTTTTCTTTTATGCATATTTGTCTGATGAAGAATATTATGAACATGTTTGGGTTGAGATAATAATAAGCCATTAGGAGTATGAATCACTTGAACACTTAGAAAGAACTTTAGCTTACCAAGATATTTAATTGGAAAAATTTTGCAGACAAAGAGGAAATGAAAGTTTTGATAAGGGATGTGTCAACTTATTATAACAACATCATTGACATAAACTAACAAGGATATACAATTTCCATTGATGTATTTGATGAACAACGAGCCATCTGACAGAGAGCGTTGAAACCCCATTTGCAAGAGAACTTTGGCAATTTCTTCATGCCATTGCTGAAGGGCTTGCTTGAGCCCGTAGATAACCTTAAATAAGTTGCAAACATGATTTGGATTAACTGAGTCTTCAAATCCCGACAGTTGTCTCATAAAGACTTGTTCATCAAGAGAACCCTGAAGAAAATCATTATTGACTTTGATTTGATTAAGTTTCTGTAATACCCCAAACCCAGCCTAGAAGTTTAAGCTGAACTTGGATGAGTTACACCAACGCATTGAAAACTGATTTCTTTTCAGAATTTTAACTTTGAAAACCAGAAATTCATTTTTTTAAGTTTAGGTGATTTTATAGTTTCGTGTCAGAAATTGACTGATATGGACCAGATTATCAAAAGGAAAGTAAGGGAAATCCAAATATAATTTACAAACCCAAAAGATCAAATCACAGTTATTATAGTGCAAGATAATCTGAGCTTCTGTACGCTGTCCGATCCCAAATCTGAAGGTAAGGCAAAGGGTGGGTTACCAATCATCATGTGTAACCAGACACATTACAATTAAGCAGAGCATACTACATAAATCGTAGTAATGCAAAGAACTTAAGAGCAGTTGTATAACCAGTACGAACAAATCTAGAGTCATATAGAGATTTAATTAAAGGTAGTACAATAGAACAAAGCAAAACAGAATAGAGCAGAACAAAAGTGAATGGTACAGAGCAGAATAGAAATGAACAGAATGGAGTAAAGCAGAACATAACAAAGCAGAACAGAGCATGTATGTTTATGCAGATGCAGTATTTTTCAAACAGATCAGAATGTAGATTTATTAGAAACAATCTTCCCAAACTCCGTTACATAGCAAAATAAATTTCTCACCCGAACTCATCCATCCATAACACACCAATAAAGTCATCCCGAGTTACCTGGCAACGATGACCTCCCACCCCGAGTTGCCCGGCAACAATGGCTTGTCAATATGCAGTTAAACTGTCAATCACATATATATGGTCAAGCCACTAATTACGCAGATCATTAACTGTCAGTACAAAATCTTCCTCCTTTAACATCAACCCAAGTCCCATGCATTGTGTCATGGCATGCATATACAGAATCAGAGTAATGAGCATGTAAGACATGCTATCTTTCAACAACAGAATCAGTAACCATGAGAATCCATGTTTTGTAAAACAGACTTTTTGAACTATAACATATCTGCAATACCCCTTACAGGTATCCATCATTGAAACTGAGTTATGGAGCATTACTAGAGTTTACAGATCAAATAAATAGACATTTCATATCATATAACATTCATGTCAGAAACCAATTGAAATCAAACATATTGTCCCTTACACGAGCCCTCATGGCCCAAAATATGGGTTAAAAACAAGCCAGGACTAGATCAGGTACTCAAAGAATTTTTCAGAAAACATTTAAAAATTTCAAAGCTGTAGGGATTATACAGTCGTGTGGCCAGACCGTGTGCTTCACACGGCCAATAGACACGCCTGTGTAACACCCCTAACTCGTATCCGTCGCCACAATAGGGTTTTGAAGCATTACCGAGTAATCGTAATCTAATCATTCATTTCAAACATTTCAAAAATCATAAAATGATTCATCAAAACATATCATTAATGCATCATTTAAATTAAAATTATAAACATGCCAAAATCCATCAATTTGGCCTACCTCATATCTACCTAAAACATTAACTTAAATTCACATGCACATACCAAGCTTTGGTTCAAATTACCATACTGTAACACCCCTTACCCGTACTCGAGATCGGGAAGGGTATGAGGCATTACCGGACAAACATACAAACATCAAACTAAAATACGGGCTATAAAATTTCATTTTTATTTCGAAATATTCATTCACATGCACATATCATAAAGCAATGGATCAAGCACACATAATCAATTAGACTTACAACCCAATAATCTAATATAAACCATATTACATGGCTATATACGATTTAACCATAATAAGCTAATATGTTTGACTAAATCATACTAACAACTATCATACAAACTAAATCTCTATACATGCCACTCATTTGAAAACACTTGAAGTTTATCGACGCTTCACATCAACGTTCTGATAGTGTGATGCTACTTCCGACAATCTCCAACCCCGACCTGCCAATACTAAAAGAAATGGAGAGGGGGGTAAGCTTTACGCTTAGTAAGTCCATATGAAATTAATAAGCAATTTACTAATATGTTTCCTTAGGTTAAACAACTATACACTTTTATTCATATTCTGGCAAGCTATCTACTCGAGTCATAGTCAGTAATTTATTTATAAATTGAGATACAGAATTCCAAATTAAGATCTGTTAATTTTCCTAGAAACAAGATTCACATGTATTCTTACCATAAAAATTTCAGAATTTTTGGTTGGGCCAATTAGTACAGTTTATTCATTGAAGTCTCCCCTATTTCGTGGTTCAGTAGCTCTGACCACTCTTCACTAAAATTTAATTATCTTTTGCTACCAAATTCAAATGAGGTTCTCGTTTATTTCTTCTAAAAATAAATTCAATAAGGAATCCAAACATATAAATTAAGTTCCTTAAATATATTTTTACATTTTTTAATGATTTTTAAAATTCAAAATAGGGGATCAAGAAATCAGTCTGAACCAGTCTTACAAAAATATAAATATCTCAAAATAAAGAATTCCTTTGTTTTCTATGTTTCTTTTATATGAAAATAGATTAAATAAGTTTTAATTCCATATCTCATTCCACTTCTAGTTTAACTTCTACCATTTTTGGTGATTTTTCAAAGTCACTCCCCTACTGCTGTTTTAGACTGTTTATCCCAAATTTCATTCCTTCACTAAAATTTCTTATTATCAAGTTTCAAGATAATACTTATCCATATTCATCTTATCAAAAATTCAATCACATATCTAGCTCATAATTCAAAACTCATATATTCATATTCCGGTATTATCCCACATTTTTTTTCATGTTAAATTTCATTTAGCAAACTTGTTTCTCCCAGTGAACACTTCGGAAAGTAACAATATCGATGGTTTTAGCACATAGCTCCACCTTCCGTAATTAATGCCCAACTTAGTGGTATATGCACATAGCACCACACTATTGGGCTAACATGTAATTGTGGCATACACACTTTGCGCCACTTTTCAAGTTAACATGTATAACCATGGCATATCCACTTAGCACCACGTTACATGTTTAACCGTGGTATATCCATTTAGCACCACGTTAATGAATCGATATATGTAACCGTGGCATATCTACTTAGTACCACATTACATGTATCAATATGTGTAATCGTGGTATATCCACTTAGCACCACGTTACACGTATAACCGTGGTATATCCACTTAGCACCACGTTTTTTCATTCCGAAGGTTCAATTGAGATTTTCTCATTTGATCTCAATTCATCAACCACAAATCACCGTTTGTGTCCATTAATTGAACAATACTAAAACTTATATCACATGTCAGAAAATAAAATATTATAACATAATAAAACAATACATTATTTACATATAAACTTACATCTCATATACTATCAAATCAATAACATTAAAATACACATTGCATTATTAAAAATCATATGAACTTACCTCGTATATGAAAATGACCATCTTTACTATTTAAGTCCACTACTTGGTATTTTCTCGATTTTAGCCCGAATCTCGATTTCCTTGATCTAAAATTACAAATATTTATTACTCACATTATTCAAATGGGCCAATAAATCATATTTTTACAAATTTTCATATTGACCCCTAAACTTTTACATATTTGCACTTTTTCCCCAAGGTTCGGAAATTAAACTTCATCCTATTTTCTTATGTTTTATGACATGCTGATAATTTTTCCCTTCTATAACAACATCAAATTCTCACTCTAACATGTACTTATGAACAATAGGTATTTTTACCGATTATGTCGTTTTACTCGTTTTCACGTAAAATCGCTTAGCAAAAGTTGTTTATCTAACACCCAACACTCATTTTCTACCATTAAACATCAAAATGCATGCATGTCACATATGGGTAAATTTTTAAACATGAACCTTAGCTCAAATTAATGGTAGAAATAAGTAAATCGAGCTAAGAACATAAAAACGGGGCAAAGATGGACTTACAATCAAGCTTGGAAGTTTTGCAAACCCTAGCCATGCCTTGCATATCCATATACGGTTATGGCATGTGAAAAATAAAGAAGATGACATCTTTTTCTTAGTTATTTTGGCTTTATTTTCTAAATTACTAAAATAACCTTAATGAAAACCATGTCTATTTTTGTCCACTAATTACAAAATGGGCTATTTACCATTTAAGGATCTCCAATTTAAAAACCCATTACTCACAAGTACTTAGTACCTTTGTGAACTAGAACACATATTTTGCAACCTTTTACAATTTAGTCCTTTTGACTAAATTGAGTGCCCAAACGTCAAAATTTTTGAACGAAATTTTCACGAAATTATTCCGTGAAATCGTAGACCATAAAAATATAATAAAAATAAAATTTTTTAGTCGAATTTGTGGTCCCGAAACCACTGTTCCGACTAGACTCAAAATCAGGATGTTATACATACCATACTATGGCTTCAAAAACAAACACATGTTTATATATATATTGAACTAACATTACACTTATAACCTCATTTACAATCCATCCACAAAATAAGTATCATTTAGACATCCTAGGTACATGTCGACACAAAAGATAAACATCACCACATTTGAGTTCAGGACCGTTGTTGGATGTTGAATCAGTGATCAAAAGTTAAATACCTAACCTGCACACGAAAAACAAAACCGTATGCTGAGTAAAACTTAGTGGTATTTCTATAATCCGAATATTTAAAGACAAGAGATTACAATTGTATAATTGAAATATAAACACATATTAATATTTAAAAATCACAACTACCATATGCCAACTCTTTGAATTCATATATAACAGCATATCATTTCACATTATATTCAACTTACACATGCTATCATATTTCATTTGTTCACAAATATGCCAATTCTCATACTTGCTATATCAATAGCTTTTTCACAATTTAATTCACATTTCAATTAAACAATAGCATTATCCATTCCATATTCAATCAATGAGTACATTACTCATATATCTCTTTTATATTCACAACATTCTCATTTTTCGTTTTTCAATTCTCTATCCCATTTTCAATTCACATACAATATGATCCAACATCAATTATAGAACCATTTATTTAATTACCCCTATTAACATGACTCAGACTTGGACGGATACATGGATCTAACCAACACACCAATTTGGCACCCAGTGCCTTATCGGATAAAGTCGGAGCAATAACTGCACCTAGCATTACATAAATTTGACACCCAGTGTCTCATCGGTTAAACCAAAGTAAATTGGCACCTATTGCCTCATCGACTTGAAGTCGAAGAAATCCCTAAACTCTTCCTATCCTATGGCATGCCATCTATATTCGACTCAGCCTGATACAGTTAATAGGGTTTAATTTCACATTTCAAAAACAACCAATATCCATTATAAAATTTTCATATAATCACATATACACATGAATATTCATTTCAATTCAAATAATCAATACATTCGTAATATATATACCAATTCAATCCATTTCAATCAACTTTAATTCAATTCAATATCAAAGTGCCAAATACTCACCTCAACCACTTACCATATGCATTAAATCAAAATACAACAACTAGTAACTAAGTTCAGATTATGGAAATACAGACAAGGAATTCTGAGCTATTCGACGTCGATTTTATCTTTTCCTTTTTTAGTCGAGGATTCCAGTATGACGTTAGCCACGGAATTAAAACAATTAAAATTCATCAATACAATAAAATTTCAATTTCAATTTCAATTTCAATTTCATATTTCATATTGAATATTTAAATTTTTACTCAATATTTGTCTGAATTCCAATTTAGTCCTTAAACCGAGACTAATTTTTATTCTTCACATTTAATTCTATATTTTCATGCAAAATCCACTTTAAACTAAATTTAAATCCTTATTTTCACTTAAACCCCTAAATTTCAAAATTTTCACTATTTAGTCCCTCTTACTCAAAATTTACAATTTGTTCTACAATTTAATCCTTTTCCATTTCAAACTTAAAAATCTATCAATTTAATCCCTAATACCAAAATTATTCAACATTAACAACCTTCAAAAACTTAATAATTGCTAAAATTTCAACATGGGTTGGGTAACCGTAGTACTGGGATTCTAATAACATAAACTAAATTGACTAACCAATTGAACTTTGAACAATTTGGAGCCATAACCGTGCGTCTCCTTTCTTTCTCATTTTTTTTCTTTCTTTCTTTCTTTTTCTTTCTTAGTTTGTATGGCTTTTTTTTATTATTGTCTATTATACTAACTTTTATTATTATATAATATATATACATTTACTTAATTATTAAGTTTTCTTAATATTGTAATATATTTTAACTTTAACCATTATAATATATAAAATAAATTTACATACTAATGCTGTCCACTTAATGGAATAAGGCATAATTGCTTCTTTAGCCCATTTAATTTTTCTTTAATCTATAATTCAACTTTCACCTTATGCGCAATTTAGTCCTTAAATTATAATAACTCTTAATTCATGCAAGTTCACTTAACCAGAACCTAATTAACTACACAAGTAGCTTCATATTTACGAGTCCGATTTACAGAAACGGAGTCCCGAAAATACACTTTTTGACACTCTTGACTATCGAGTCGTTACAATTCTCCCCTAATTAAATTTCGTCCCTGAAATTTACCTGAAAAGAGGTAGGGGTATTGAGATCTCATTGTCTCTTCCGGTTCTCAAGTCGCTTCCTCGACACTATGACTATGCCATAGCACTTTCACAAACGAAACTCACTTATTACCCAACTCTTTCACCTCACGCGCCAAAATCTCAACCGGTTTTTCTTT
The DNA here is from genome assembly GCF_007990345.1 of Gossypium hirsutum. Taxonomy (NCBI): domain Eukaryota; kingdom Viridiplantae; phylum Streptophyta; class Magnoliopsida; order Malvales; family Malvaceae; genus Gossypium; species Gossypium hirsutum. The sequence continues at coordinate 104,859,712 of NC_053426.1, forward strand.
GTACAAAAAATCAGGTTGAGTTTCAATATCTTCTGTCGAAATAACGTGAGATGGATCCGATTGATATATTCCAAGCATTGAAATGTGAAAAACATCATGAATTTTTCGTAGTTCCGCAGGCAAAGCTAAACGATACGCAACTGGTCCCACTCTTTCCGTGATCTCATATGGTCCAATAAAACGAGGACTCAATTTCCCTTTTCGACCAAATCTCAAAATTTTCTTCCAAGGCGAAACTTTAAGAAATATTTTATTGTCAACAGAATATTCGATATCTCGATATTTCAAATCTGCATACTATTTCTGTCTATCAAAAGCCGTTTTCAATCTATCTCGAATTTTCTTAACAATGTCTTCCATTTCTTGAATTAATTCCTATTCGATCATTTTTTTTTCACTCAATTCCATCCAACAAACAGGGGTTTGACACCTACGACCATATAAGGCTTCATACGGAGCAATTTGAATATTCAATTGAAAGCTATTATTGTATACAAATTCAGCCAATGGTAAGTAATGCTCCTATCCCGATTCAAAATCAATAACACAAGTACGAAACATGTCTTCCAAAATTTGAATAACACGTTCAGATTGTCCGTCAGTCTGTGGGTGAAAAGATGTGCTAAAATTAAGTCGCATACCAAAAGAATCGTGCAACTGTTTCCAAAATCTTGAAGTGAACCGCGGATCTCGATCAGAGATCATTGACATAGGGACATTGTGCGACCTTACGATTTCTTGAATATAAACTTCAGCAAGCTTTTGAAATGACCAATCAGTCCTAACCGCAATGAAATGAGCTGATGTCATAAGTCGACCAACAATCACCTATACAACATTTTTTTACTTGCTGATGAAGGTAACCTCTTTACAAAATCCATCGTGATACGATCCCATTTCCATTCAGGAATATAAATAGGCTGCAGTATTCTGGTGGGAATCTGATGTTCTACCTTAACTTGTTGGCAAGTTAAACATTTAGCCACATACTCTATAACACCCTAAATCTAGCCTGGACATTATGGTCGAATTTGGCGATGTCACATGAGAGTGATTTTGAAACCGCATTGACCTTAAAATAGTTCCAATTATAAACTTGTACTTAGTCCGGGAAAAAGCGTCCTAATCGATCTAATTTAAACTATTACTTTTACGGGGAAGCTTTTAAAAGCATTTTCATATGCGTGGTAGTTTTGTAAAATATCTGGTTTTATTGAAAACCCGAGTTTTCCTACCACTAGCAGTAAAAACCATAAAGCATTTCAAAGTCCCAAATTAAGTAAAAATCCGTAAAGACTTTAATTACATAAAATTTTCCCCAAATAATAATTAAATCATAAGTAAACAGAATATAGTCTAAGTGGAAAACCGTGTGGCCACCGTTGAGTCCTTCGCTGCACTGACCCATCAAGTTTAGGGATTACCTACACAGATTAAACAGAGAAAGGGAGATTTTTCGCAAACTCAGTGTGTACTCCCCACAGAAAACATGTAAACAATCACATATCAAATCATAATCATAATCAGTCTGGGCCGAATCCCCTTACAGAAATCAGTGTAGGCCTTAGTCCACTCAGATGTAGAATCAGATATGTATATTAGGGCCTTGGCCCATCTCAGATATAGTATACAGAATAGAACAGATTAAACAGTGTCCTAGCCACCAGCCTCTACACACCAACGCTGTCCAACCCTATACACAATGTGGGGATAAAATCGACCCACCCATCCCTACACACCATGCTGTACCGAATACGACAGATAATCAAATAATTGCAGTTGTGCTGCCAGATATCAAGGTTAGGAGCCTTTCAGAATACTTCCTCTATATACATTACCCAACCCCGATGCAATGCAGCATACAATAAATGACATGCAAATATGCAATTAACAAATCATACATACAAATCGGTGAGCATGCTAAGGCACATATAAAACATAGTCAAATCACGAAATTATAGGGTCAAGTAACTCTCACCGACCCTACAATGGGTCCCAGTCGACTTGGGCGACCCGAGCAGCCATTTAGAGTGTTTTAGAAAATAAAGCTCACACACCCATATGGCCTACCCGTGTGGGCCAACACGACCCAAGTTGGCCTTGGCCATGCGAATCACACGGCCCAGCTTGCCCTAGAATTCCATACACTCGTATAGGCCCACATGCCTGTATGGCCCACACCGCCCAATTAGTTAAGCTCGTGTCTCGTACGCGGCTTCACTGGCCATCACACGACCGTGTCACGCGTTCGTGTCTTGTGCGCACGGCCTGAATCGTCGATCACACGCCCATGTACTGCCACACGGCCTACCACATTGGCGACTGCACACCCGTGTGGCGTCGACAGTTTCATTTTTTGGCTTTCGCCGATTTTTATTTTTTGTGTTTTCAGGTGCACACCTGGTTCTGAATTGCTGCAGAATACTTCTGAGCCTCTAGAGACCTAAAATCAGTATATTTTGATAATTTAAGAAATCCAAAAATGAGTCTAAAACAATTACTTGCAAAAATGAAAAGTCGGCTTACTGCTACAGAACGAACACTACTATGAATTAAATCGACGAAACGATTATACCAACCTCAAGAGGGAGTTCTAAACAGCAACCAAAAACCCTATTAAACATTTAACTAGAGTAACACAAGAGTTAGTGAATCAAAAATTTACCACACGCACCTCAACAGTGAAAAAACAGGACTATTGCAAGTAATGAAGAATGTAAAGTCGAACAATGAGGGAAAACAAATGAATTTCGGTAACACAAGGAGTAAAAGAGAGGGGAAACAGCAGCAAAAAGAGAGGAAGTAGCCGAAAATTACCAAAAAAATGAAGCAGTAAAACTGAAAACTGAAAATTAATAACCCCTTAGTGATTTTCTCTTTAATTCTCTCCACTACTCAGATTTCTGATCCAACTCAAACTCTTCCTTGTAACCACAAAAAAAATAAAGCTGATACAGGGAATTGAACACAGAATCTCTAACACTCCAACACTCCACTTAACCATCAGACCACCAGGCCCATTTTGATATGAAATTACACATAACTTAATATAAATCTTTTGTACTAGCAGTTAGGACTTAATTCAGGAAAAAGCCAAAATTTGCCAATGACAAGGCTTGAACTTGGGACCTCACACACAGTAACCACTAAAGCAGATACACAATTGTATCAAATATTTGCATAAACAAAAACATAAATTTTGGGGCATTACATAGTTGACCACGTCTCTTTTCATTCCTGGCCACTAATAATATTCTCGCAGATCACGATACATTTTTATTCCTCCAGGATGCAAAGCAAAATGACTATCACGAACTTCATAAGTATCAACTATTTTAATTCAGAAACATCTGGAACGTAAATTCAGTTATGAAATCTCAAGCAACCACAATCATCAATGCTGAAATTTTCTAATATACCATTATGAACCATTTCTCTTTTTTTTTGTCAACTTGTCATCATCTAACTGCACTGACTTGATTCGATCAAACATCACTGATTTGATCTTTAATTCAGCCAATAGGCTTCCATCGTCGTTGATACTGAGTTGAGCAAACATTTCTAGTAATTCAACCACTGTTTTTCTACTCAAGTCATTAACTACGAAATTAGCTTTACCAGGGTGGTAATCAATAACGCAATCAAAATCTTTCAGAAGTTCGATGCAACGACGCTGTCTCAAATTCAACTACTTTTGAGATAGGATGTATTTGAGACTCTTATGATCAATATAGATATGACTCTTTTCACCGTACAGGTAGTGTCTCTAGATCTTTAGAGCAAAAACCACAGTAGCTAGCTCTAAATCGTATGTCAGATAATTACGTTCATGCATTTTTAGCTGACGAGATGCATAAGTGATCACTTTCCCGTCTTACATCAAAACACAACCAAGACCGTTCAAGAAAGCATCACTATAAACTAAAAAATCATTTTTCGATTTTGGTAAGGTCAAAACCAATGCTTTAGTCAACATCTGCTTCAATTGTTTAAAACTTTCTTTGTAATATCCCGAAATAGGGCCTAGTCGAAATAGTGATTTCGAGACCACAAATATGACATCAAAATATTTATTTTATGGTTATTATGAGGCCTAGAATATGAATATATGCATGTGTTAAAATTTCACGAAGAAATTCTAAGTATAAGATGTCCAATTGGAATTAAAGACTAAATTGAATAAATTGCAAAACTTGGATTCTAGAAGCAATTTGTATGAAATTGCTTTAGATTATGAATTAGAAGGTCTTAGAGATCAATTTTCCCAAATTCTAAATTTTTTGACAAAAATGGGCTTGCATGGATAAAATTTTAAAGAAAGGGCATGAGGGTATTTTGGTCATTAGGCATTTTAATGAAATAAAAAGGGAAAAATAAAGCAAAAATATGCTCATCTTCTCCCATAGCTGCCGAAATTTGGAGGACACCATAGCTAGGGTTTCTTCAATTTTCAAGCTCAATAGTAAGTGCTCCCAAGCCCCGTTTTTCATGTTTTTTGTATTTTTGAAATCCCGGTAACTTGCTCTCTCCATTTCTACCGATATTTCATGCTAGGGTTCATGTTTGAAAATTTACCCATGCATGAGTTGCTTGTATTGTGATGGATTATGAAGGGATATAAAAGATGAATGTGTATTAAACATCTTATCCTAGTTGATTTTCATGAGAAACCCTTATAGGGACCATTTTGCAAAAGATGTAAATGTGTGGTAGAAATGAAAAAATAATGAAAAATATGGGGTATTAATGAGTTCATTTTACTGTTATAGACCCCAAGGAACAAATTTTGAAGGTCAATCGTGGTAAATGCAAGGTTTCGGAATAACCGAAACACAATCCCGAAAAGAATACCAGGTAAGTTAGGATAACTTAAAGTAAACTTCTAATATACATAATTGTATGAATTAGGAATGCATGATATTTGCATTTATTGATGGCATGAAAATACATGAAATGCACCTTTGATAATGGCTTGATGACAACTATCTCGGTTAAGGTTAAAAAGGGGATTCGATGGATAAACCATGTTTTATATGTGAATTGAGATCCTGCATGAGTTGCAGTAAGGATTTAGCCCGGACGGGTAATCCATGATATCGAGTATGGAAAGGATCTAGCCCGGACGGGTATTCCTTAAATATTCGAGCCTCCCAAAGAATATATGTGCATTGAGGATTTAGCCGGACGGGTAATCCTATTAGGGTCTAAAATTAGCCTGGCCTGGTAATTCAGATCTGAGCTCATTAAGGGTGTTTGTCACTAGAAGGGATTTAGCCTAGACTGGTAATCCTGCCATGAGATGTGAGGTTCGCGGGAATGCATATGTGGTATGATCATTCCTATGAATTGATGGATAATGGGTATTCCATCGAGATTTCCTAGAAACTCAACGAGATTAACATGGGATATATATATATGAATGAAATGTAGAATGGTGAACTCATCTAGTTAAATTACATGATATGTGATTATGTGACTAACTCATTGATTGAGTTCATGTGATAGGAAATCATTTCATAATGGATGATTTCATGAATTAAGTATGGATGTATGCTAATTACTCGGTAAGTTTACTTTTCGATTATTCGAGCTTACTAAGCATGAAAATGCTTACCCTCTCTCTTTTTCCTGTTTTACAGAGCTCGAGGACTCATAAAGATTAGAAGATGGTTGGAGAAGCAACACACTATAAACTAGTCAAGCTTTGGTATAAAGACACTTCTATGTTGTTAATGGTATGTATAGGGCTCTGAGTATTTTGTCATATGTTTCATTTGAATTTCCAAATGAAGGCATGTAAAGATGCATTCATCTTTTTGTATAAGGCCATGGAAATTGGCATATTTAAAAGTAGGCTATGATCTGCCTTTATATGCTTGTTTATGCTCTATTATAATGGGTCGCTGCAAGTGGCAATGAGTTCAAGAACGAGCCAAATTTTGAATGTGTTACAATCACATAAGAACCTATAAATACTAGATGGGAAATAGCTTTTTGTATGAAACCAATGATACGAGGTTTCCATACAACTATTTTCATTAAGATCATTTACAAGAGTAAAATTTTGTTTTCTCTCAAACTTGATAACCACTGGGCACAAGTAGTAGAAAAGGGTGACTAAAGGCTTGGAAAATAGCCTAATAAATTCGACATGGTTGGACACACGGGCGTGTGTCTAGGCTGTATGTGACACACGGTTCCCTCCCATGGGCATGTGCTATGGCCGTGTGTCCCCTGCACTTAAAAATTTTAGCTCAAAGTTGTGCACGGGTAGGCCACACGGGCGTGCACCATGGCCGTCTTAAAATGGCAGTGTCGTCCACGAGTAGGCAACATGGGCATGTTCCATGGCCGTGTTGATAAGTCAGTATTGCCCACGATTGAAGGGCATGGGCGTGCCCCGAGATACACGGGCGTGTGGGTCCACACGGCCCACCTACACAGGCGTGTGTCCCTTTATGTTAAGGAAAATTTTCTGAGGAGCCCAAGGTTAATCGAACATGCCCATATTTGTCCCGCATTGCTTTCTGATATGTTATAGGCCTGAAGGCCTATACAAGGGATGAGATGTTCATGATTGAAAGGTTTTAAATTCAAATGAAATTTTGTGATCCAAGTTAGTATACTGAAAGTGTAAAGTTTCGGTAATGCCTCGAGCCCTGTCCTGGTGTTGGGTTCGGGCTAGGAGTGTTACATTCTTGACACTGATCATCCCAGACAAATTGAACATTCTTATGCAATAACTTTTTCATCGGCAAAGCTATCTTCGAAAATCCATTTACAAATCTTAGATAATAACCAACTAGTCTAAGAAAACTACGAATCTTTGACACATTTCTCGGTGCTTTCCACTGAACAATTGCCTCGATATTTTTGAATCAACTCTAATTCCATCTGCTGAGATAGCATGACCCAAAAATACAACCTCTGATAACTAGAATTTATACTTACTAAGCTTTTCGTATAATCATTTTTCTTGTAACACTTGAAAAACAATTCTGAGGTGTTGCTCATGTTCGGATTCGAATTTCGAAAAGATCAAAATATTATCAATAAAAACTACCATAAATTGATCCAAATATGGTTGGAAAATACGATTCGTGAGATCCAAAAATGCCGCCGGAGCATTCGTCAATCCAAAAGGCATCATTAAGAATTCATAATGGCTATAATGCGTACGAAATGCTGCTTTCGAAACATCACTATCTTTCACTTTTAACTGATAGTAACCTGATCTCAAATCGATCTTTGAAAAGACGGAAGCTCCTCTCAGTTGATCGAATAAGTCATCAATACAGGGTAGAAGGTATTTAGTAGTCAAGTTATTCAATTACTGATGGTCCAATACAAAACCGCATCGAACCATCTTTCTTTTTGACAAAAAAACACTGAAGCTCCCCAAGGCGATACACTAGGGCGTATAAAGCCACGATCCAATAAGTCTTGCAATTGTCTTTTTAATTCTTTCAACTCTGTGGGTGCCATACGGTAGGAGGACATTGACACTGGAGCCATCCCAGGAAACATTTCAATTGCAAACCCAGCCTCCCGATCTGTTGGTAATCCTGGTAATTCCTCGAGAAAGACATCAGGGAATTCGCAAATAGTTTAAATTTTACTGCATTGACTATCATCAAAATTCGAGTTGATAACATAGGCTAGGAAAGCTTCACAACCTTAATTAAGAAGTTTGTCAGCTCGAATTGCTGAAATGATACAAGTTGAACCACTCGTTCGAACACCATTCACCTCAATAATATCACCGCCTTCACTCTGAACAACAAACGTCTTTTTACAACAATCCAAAATCACTCCGTGCTCCGTAAGCCAATCCATAACCAAAATCATATCAAAATCACCAAACGGCATTATCAACAAATCAACAGGGAAGGTTATATTCTGTATCACTAACGGACATCTCTTACACACCTGATCTATTAACACAAATTATCCAATGGACTAGACACTACTATCGATACTCTAGACGTCTCAGATTTTAAACTTCTCAACTTAACCAATTTAGTATTAACATACTTATGTGAAGATCTCGAATCTATCAAAGCATAAACATGTTCTGAATGTAATAAAAAGATACCTGTAATTAGTATCACCATCTTCACGAGTCTGCACAACATAAGCTCTACCTAGCGTTCTAGCCTCCGGTTGATAAGTATAGCATCGTTTCCTTTTTTAGCACCCACTCTCGAAAATGAACCACTTCGACTCAACTCGCGACCTCTAGAAGCAGGCATAGATCTCTGAGAAGTAATAGGTGTACATTCTTCAGACACTCTCTAGCAAAATATTCCATAGATCCACAGCGAAAATAGCCTCAGTTAACTTCCAACATTCACCACGATGCTTTTTCTAGTAGTGCTCACAATTCAGAATATCAGTATCCTTGAATGGACCTTGGACACTACCCGTAGACACAATCGGTTTTCTATCACAATTTTTATCAACTCTCTCTGATTTAAAATTTGATCTCCAACTACCATGAAGTTCTTTTGATCTCTTCGGTTGTGGATTTGAACTCGCAACTCCATGAGGCTTTCCAATAGTACTGGTATTTCAGTATTTTTATTTAAACCCAGAACTTGTTCTGCCATTCTCTCTCATTCAACTAGATCCACAAACTCAGTAATTTTGTGCGATACTAATTGTACTTGCAACTCATTGAATAGACTACACAGAAATGGCTTGCAACTATCAATTTCAGTTGGGACAAACTCAATAGTGTACCTACTAAGTCGCGAAAACTCTCGTTCATAATCAGCCATAGACATTCTACCTTGTTTCAGCATAAAAAACTCTTATCTTCTATCTTCGATATACAATTCACCAATATATTTCTTTTGGAATTCCTTTTGGAAGAATTTCCAACTAGCCTAATCTATAGATACATGGCGTGTCACCGACTGTAACCAAGTATATGCTTTTCATTGTAGTTGAGAAACAACATATATTACACTTTCACGTGGGTTGCATTCAAGTTGTTGCAAGATGCGTTTAGTGGATTCTATCCAAACTTCAACTGTAGAAGGATCAACTCCTTTAATCCTAAGAATTTAGTCGCATTGTATCTACGCAACTATTTAATCGGAGCTCAACGAACAGTAGGTGCAGATGCCGCAGAGGATATGGTTCCCGCTACACGCTGAAGAGCATCAACGATAGCTCGAAGTAACTGTGAATCACTTCATTCCTTAATATTACCTCGCTCAACGTTAGGTTGTTGAGTACTAACTAGATTAACACTTGGTGTTACCAATTTGGCTCCATCTAACTCATTGGAGACATCATCTCTAGTATACATCTCTTGATCAACATCGTCATTACAATCATTCGACATTTTCAACTATATAACAAAAACAAATATACCAGTATCCAAATCCCGACTCAATTTAACTCAATTATGGCATGTACCTCTAGACTCAATTTCGAGCGCGATTTAGTCTGAGAATCGGCTAAACCTGTAAAACTCTGATACCACTAAATATAACACCCCTAACCTATATCCATCGCAGGAATAGGGTTTTAGAGCATTACTAAGTAATCGTAATCTAATCATTCATTTCAAATGTTTCAAAAATCATAAAATAATTCATCAAAACATATCATCAATGCATTATTCAAATTAAAATTATAGACATGCCAAAATCCATCAATTTGGCCTAGTTCATATCTATCTAAAACATTAACTTAAATTCACATACACATACCAAGTTTTGGTTCAATTTACCATACCATACTATGGCTTCAAACACAAACACATGTTTATATATATACCAAACTAACATTACAGTTATAACCTCATTTTCTAGTAGTACACACAAAGTGTACATTTTCATATTTCGTCAATTCATATCCAGGATTTAGCCCTTAGGATGTTAAATCATCAAGCACTCTCTCGAGTTACATATCAAGTAACAGTAGCGAATCAGGATTACCATTTTAAAGAAAATCCTATCCACCTTAAGTTACCATAGTGAATCAGGAACAAATCCTATCCACTTTATATATTTATAGTGAATCAGGAATAAATCCTATTCACTTTAATTTCTTTTAGTGACTCATGAATAAATCCTATTCACTTTTAATTCTCGAGAAGGCTTTTGTTAAATTTTCCATCCGAGCTCAGTCCATTTCTGCAAAACATGCAGAACCTCATTTATTTCGGGAAATTTCCATTTATTCATCGATCACCAATATTCAAACGGAATTTCACCCATTTATTAATTTTTGAACACTTATCATTTCTTTCATTTCACATCTTGTAACACCCCAAACCTGGCCCAGACGTTACGGCCGAATCTGGCGTGTCACATTGAAACGTTACTATAAAATTCATGTTTTACCTAAAATCCTTCTTAGTTTCTAAAAAGTATTTTTCGTTATAGATTAAAGTGAATGGAAGCTGTGCACCTGGTAAGATGTCGGAAAAGAGGAGGTGAGTCTATTAGACTGCTTAAGTACCAAGCTTTCCACGGATCCACTCTTAGACATGCACACAACCATTTCCACACTTTAATTGAGTGATTGTTCAGGGAAAACCATTTCATTTAAAACCATTTGGAAAGGTTATTAATTTTGAAAACGTTTTCGTTACGGAAGCCTTGCTTTGTTATCGCGATATTTTGAAATCAAGTAACCTTTTTAAAACGCGCCCTAGAGCTATTCAATTTCAAACTGTTAAAACAATATCATATCTAAGCTAACAAAACATACTAAAAACAATTAAAAATAATTAAAGCGGCCTTATTACAAATTAAAACCCGAAAACATAAAGGAAATAATCTAGAATAAAAGTGAAGGCATAAACACTTATTTTAAACAGTCCACATGGCCACTCTGAATCCCTCCAGCTCCAAGTCCACCAATCTAAGGCTCACCTGCAAAGATGAGAAAAAGAGGGTGAGTTTGGAAAACTCAGTGTGTAAAGTATCCCAACCAGAGCCCAAATCAGTTCAAGCTTTACTGGGCCTAAGCCCTATTCAGAAATCAGAGTTAATTGGGCCTTAGCCCATATCAATATTAATTTGGGCCATAGCCCCTTACAATATCAGAGTATACTGGGCTTAGCCCATATCAGTATCAATCTGGGCCGTAGCCCTATAACAACTCGAGATATATTGGGCCTTGCCCATATCAACACAGTTGGCCCATAACAAAACAGTCTCATATGATTAATGCACGATAACCCCATCCAACCCTGCACTTGCCTCCGTCCATCCGTACCACCACCACACCACTTGCTCGATTGTGTCATCTTTCCTCCCGAGGTAATTATAAGGCCTCCTTGGGACAATCCCTCGTTGTTAAAAAAAAATCAACATTTGCGCACACTGGGAATTGAACCCTAGCTTTCCTTCCTGCTGCCTAGCGTGTCTAAGCACTGGACCAGGCATTCCTTTATGCCTAGCTACTGCCCAACTTATCTTTAAGGCCTTATGCCCAGATTTCCTTAAGAGGAAAAATTTAAGAATTTTCCTAAAGCTATGGGCCGAGCCCCAAACTTTTTCCCACACCATAAACCCTTCGTAATTTATTTAATTACTAAACTAAACATACTAAATAATAATAATAATAATCAAAACATCCAATTTATTCGGGCCGTCTTCCACTTGAACCCAAACTCAAGGCCCAATACTTCCAGGCCCAAAAATTGGGGCGTTACAACTCTACTTCCCTTAAAGAAATTTCGCCCTCGAAATTTCAAACTATCAACTAACCGAATTACTCAAATCAAACCACTATGCTTCTACTGCACACTTTGATTAAAAAATAATTCTTAGTACGACCCAGAACATCTAATTACCAAAGTAAAGAAACATTTATCAAGCACGCATACAACACGTAACACATACTTAAATAGAATAAGCTTGGCAATCCTGAGCTCGATGCTCCTTGGACCCACATCTAAAGCATGCTCCTGTCTTCCTATGGCATTCACCCGGATAACGCCTGTTGCAGTTCTTGCAGGATGGAAAGTTTGGTCGTGTCTTAACATGTTTCAGAGAACGGGGCTCAGTCTTCTAAGAACTAGAATCCTTCCTCTTCTTACACTCCAAGCACCATGCTTGAAGCGTTTCCCTAATTTCCTTAACCTTGGTCTTCAATACTTCTTCTACCACTTTCCTTACTAACTCGGCCAGTGCCTCAGTCCCAAGCTCCGAGTTACCGTTACCCGAATTTGGCAGACTTCACTTACCCTCAGAATCCATATCAATACTCTACATTATCAGCATGCATAACAATAACTACCAAGATCTCGATTCAAAAATTTCAGCATTTATACAGATGTCCTATGCATAAAGAGTATTTCAAAGTTCTTGGTTTCGCAGTATCTATCCTAGCTACAGTCTCAGTCTTCTAAAGTTTTCAGTTTTCCCTACTCTCTCGGTTTCTACAGTTTCAGTATTACCATAATCTACAAAATCATAGTAGGGTCTCAGTACTATCTATAGTAGTATAATAGTATTTCAGTACAGTACAGAATAAAAATACTAACAGACTTGGTACCGGGGATTCAGTGTGCCACTTCTTCGGTTATCAAATTTTAGAAACCCAGAAAAACTTGAACCATTTTAAGATTGAACCTTAAAACATGTATACCTTGTAAAATATCTTTGAAAAGAACTTTCGAAAACCGTTTCCAAAATACCCTTATTGGGCTTAAGTTTAGCAAAGTTTTTCGAAAAGCTTTTCGGACCTTGATCCACAACCGAGTTGTTGCAACCTGACTCTGATACCACTAAATGTAACACTCCAAACCCAGCCCAGATGTTACGGTCGAATCCGGCGTGTCATATTGAAGCGTTACTATAAAAGTCATGTTTTATCTAAAATCCTTCTTAGTGTTTAAAGAGTATTTTTCGTTATAGATTAAAGTGAATGGAAGCTGTGCACCTGGTAGGATGCCGAAAAAGAGGAGGTGAGTCTATTAGACTGCTTAAGTACCAAGCTCTCCACGGATCCACTCCTAGACATGCACACAACCTTTGCCACACTTTAACTGAGTGATTATTCAGGGAAAACCATTTCGTTTAAAACCATTTGGAAAGGTTATTAATTTTGACAACGTTTTCGTTGCGGAATCCTTGCTTTGTTATCGCGATATTTTGAAATCAAGTAACCTTTTTAAAATGTGCCCAAGAACTATTCAATTTCAAACTGTTAAAACAATATCATATCTAAGCTAACAATGTAACACCCCAAACCCGGCCCAGACATTATGGCCGGATCCGACGTGTCACATTGAAGTTTTTAAGAATACCCATGCCTCTTTCAACGTCATTCTTAGTGTTTTAAAAGATAGTCTTTGCTAAGTTAATAAAGTGAATGAAAGCTGTGCACCAGGTAGGTATCCGAAACAGAGGAGGTGAGCCATAAAGGTTGCTTAAGTACCAAGCTCTTGATTGGATCCAACCTAGACATGCCCACAACCATTGCCACACTTTGGTGCGAGGTTAGGTTTTGAGAAAAACGAGTTGGAATTCATTTAAGTAGATATTTTTGATAAACCAATTAATTGTATCGTTGCGTTATTTTGAAAACAATTATCATTTTGGAAACGCGCCCTAAGTCTAACCCATTTTGGATTGTTATCAGTAAAATATAGGGTATAAAATAAAATAATCCCAAAAAAATAATTAAAATGGCCTTATTACAACCCAAAACCAAATAATAATATTAATTAAGATAAAACTTATAAAAAAAATAAACCGGTTACTTATTGCAATTAAAAGAAACAGAAACAGTAGTGTGGCCATCTCCGAGTCCCTCGCAGCTCCAAACCATCTAAGCTTAGGGATTACCTGCACAGTTAGAAACGGGGTGAGTTTACGAAAAGTCAGTGTGTAATCCCCAACAACAAACAAACAGTGAATAACATAGTGTCAGTACAATCTGGGCCAAAGCCCTATTCAGTAACAGTAAAGTCTGGGCCTTAGCCCTTAAACAGTAGCAATATCGGCCTAAGCCCTAATTAAGTCTCGACATATACTGGGCCGAAGCCTTTTCATAAATCATATCACTGGCCAAAGCCTTTACTGTAAGCGGTATAGCCCATAGGCCCATTTCAATATCACATGTAATATCAATGAATGTATGCAAGCCCATTTGAGGAGACTACTCAACCCACCATCCGCTACTCTCCACCCGTACCAACCAACACACCATGTGGGGAATAACTCAACCCACCCAACCAAACTCTCCACCAGCAGCATAGCTACTTTATCATATAACTGGAGGACTAGCCTCTTTTAATAACTGGGGCAAAGCCCTTTTTTGGTAAACTGGGGCAAAGCCCTTTTCAGTAAACTAGGGCATAGCCCTTTTAGCACTTCCTCCATTTATAAAACCCAACCCATGCAACATGTCATGTATGCAGAATGTCATGCCCATATTTGAATCAAACAATCACAGTCAAGTCATTCATATCACCAACATATATTCACAATCAAATCCATCAACCACACAGTCCAAGTCAGTCACTTGCCCACAAGGGCAAAATAGTCATTTTTCATATTATAAGGGTAATTTTGTAATTTTACCAAATATCAGGGTTTTCCATGTTCATTAACAATTATCAATATTTTCGAGTGTTTAAACAATGATCTTTGACCCACTTTATCAAATTCGGGCTTTTGGGCCCAAAACCTCTAATGGGCCCTACGAATGCTGATTTAGCCCACTAAGCCTGCTTAATCCAAATTTTTCAACAGTACTAACCGTGTTAACATGCAACTTCTCCAGATTCCATTTTCTATCAGTTTTACCCAAATGGGCCCGAAAGCCCATTAGGCCCGATTCTAGCCCATTGAGGCCCAACTTACCATCGTGCACAAAATTGCACTCTTACCTGCTCCATCGATCCAAACACCGATCATATCATATCTATCACATCTTTAAGCAAAGGCAAAATCACAAGTTCCCGAAATGCCGAAATTTTAACATTTCGGCTTTTCGGCGAATATTAATCTAAGCTACTGCGAGGGTTATTACACACCTGTTATGGGTTGAAGTTGAAACGTTTCCAAAATCAATCACCTACGATAACCGCCACCTATCACTCAAACTTAACTAATCCAATATCAATATATGTAAATCCTAAGCACATCAGTCATACGGAACATAAGGGCATATTTGTCATTTTACCATACAGGGGTATTACGGTTACTTTACCCTACAGGGGCTTTACGGTCATTTTACCTATTAAGAGTATTTTAGTCATTTCATCCTACAAGGGTGTTGGTAAATGTACAAACCAAGGGTATTTCAGTAATTTTGTAAACCAATGGTATTTTTATAATTTTTAGAAAGTCAATGGTATTTCTGTAATTGTGTAAATTAGGGGTATTTTGGTAATTTTACAAATTAAGGGTATTTCAGTAATTTCATAAACCAGTAGTATTTTGTAATTTTACAAACTAGGGGTATTTTGGTAATTCTACCCTATAGGGGTATTTTAGTAATTTCACAATTGAAGGTAAAATGGTAATTTTGTAAATCGAGGGTAAAACAGTAATTCTATAAATCAAGGGTAAAACAGTAATTCTATAAATCGAGGGTACTTTGGTAATTTTACAAGTCGAGGGCATTTCTATAATTGGTAAACGAAAGTATTCTAAACAGGGATAACAATACGAATGGCTCTAAAGCCCATTCTCGGCCCATTTGGGCCCACACGCTCGTGTGGCCCTTTTAGCCCAAATCTAGCCACAAATATTAGTTTCACCTAGTCTAGTCTAATATTACTATACAATCAAACAACTTATCCAATTGAGCCCGTAGGCCCATTAGGCCCACATGACCCCTTTCAGCCCATCGCTGCCCGAAGTAGCCATCCTACAGCTAGAGTAGCGAGAAAATACACACCTGATAGGAGACTGGAGTTAATCCACGCTCTGAACACTCTTAGCCGACGCCCAACCCAAACGAGCACGCCATACAGCGAAAGGGATCAGCCAAGAAATGTACCTTTACTCTCCTCATGGTTCTCTCTATTTAAAGCCAGCTTCGCATCCACTCTTATATTAGCTTCCCGATGTGGGATCCTTCCAACATCACAGTTTAAATTTAACACCAACTCTTGTCGCCCCCTGTTAGCAAAATAAATACTCTTTGATTGCCATAAGTTTCGAACCCTGGACCTCCTTGCCAACTCTATGACGCCGCCTTGCCACTTCACCACAGGCTTTTTTTGTGTCATATTTTATCCCCAATTAATTATAAGGTCTAAAGGCCAAAGTCCAAGTTCCCTTAAAAAAATAGAATAAATTGCAAGAGCCAAGGCTAGAACCCAGGCTCCCATAAAACCTTAATTACGCCACTTCCACTAGACCACATTGCTCCTTGTGTCATTTATTTAACACAATAATTTAAAAGGCCCTCATCCAAGCATCCAGGTTTTTTTCACTTAATACCAAAATTTTTGCTAAAGCCCAAGTTTGAACCCAAGATTTCTCCAACACTTCTCAAAGCCATTAACCACTAGAGCAAACATTTAATTGTTTAATTTCATTGCACAATTAAATACCTATATACAACCTTCTTACGGACCCCCACTCTAGGCCCAAATTCGGGGTGTTACAAACAAAACATACTAAAAACAATTAAAAATAAGTAAAGCGGCCTTATTACAAATTAAAACCCGAAAACATAAAGGAAATAATCTAGAATAAAAGTGAAGGCATACACACTTATTTTAAACAGTCCACATGGCCACTCTGAATCCCTCCAGCTTCAAGTCCACCGATCTAAGGCTCACCTGCAAAGATTGGAAAAAGGGGGTGAGTTTGGAAAACTCAGTGTGTAAAGTATCCCAACCAGAGCCCAAATCAGTTCAAGCTTTACTGGGCCTAAGCCCTATTCAGAAATCAGAGTTAACTGGGCCTTAGCCCATATCAATATTAATCTGGGCCATAGCCCTTTACAATATTAGAGTATACTGGGCCGAGCCCATATCAGTATCAATCTGGGTCGTAGCCCTATAACAAGTCGTGATATATTGGGCCTTGCCCATATCAACACAGTTGGTCCATAACAAAACAGTCTCATATAATTAATGCACGATAACCCCATCCAACACTACACTTGCCTCCGTCCATCCCTACACTTCCTATGGGGAATAAATCACCCACTCCATCCCTACACTTACAGTGTTAGCACCGGTTGCGGCACTAACTATAATCCGCAGCAAAGCTTCTTATATCAGAATATGTGGCACAGCCACCAGAACCGGTTCTTCCTCCATAACAAAACCCAACCCCATGCAGTATGAGATGTATGCAGAATATATATATATAATTAACAAGGCATGCTTCAGAAAGACAATCAGATTATAGCGTAAGAACAGTTATTTACCCCCGAGGGGCGTAATCGTAAACTTACCCCTTTAGGGGTATTACGGTAATTCTACCTTACAGAGGTATTTCAGTAATTTTACCAGTCTTTTTAGGGTTTCATGCTCATTACAGTTATTAATGTATTAACAGAAACACTTACCGACCATTTTTACCGAATTGGGCCCGTTGGCTCATTAACCCAATTTTGGCCCATTAAGCCCAAATATACCGAAGTGCACGAAATTGTGCACTCTGCAATCTTACCATTGAAGTTACCAAAATTATCAATACAAACAATCCCACGAGCGTTCGCATGCTAGCAAGTTCTCGAAATTCTAGCTTTTTGGTATTTCGGCTTTTCGACTTTTGCCGATCTAGTCTACAAGTGGGTGTCGTTTACACACTTGTTTTATGACGATCGCTTGCCAAAATCTACCATGTACCTATCCTACAATTGATTACTTAAAAAGTTAGATCCAAAACCATACGATTACTAATGATATCTTCCTTACCAAAATCGGCCAACACCCTTAATGGCCTTGGATTGCTTACCTTTGTCGCAAATAATGACTAAGTCTAGATCCAGTCGTTTCGATGTCCTCGCTTCCCACTGCTCCTCGATCGACAACCTTTATTCCACCTTACTCATAATCGAACGATAATAAACCCAATAAACCCTTTAGTCCAAAACGATAGCCTCCCTAAGCGATTAGGGATTACTTGGTTTTTTTTCCAGAACCACAAGATACAAATGGAAAGAGGGTTACGAATACTTACCACGAGATCTATTCGATGAAGAACGTTTCCAATACTTTCCTACCCCTAACACGAGCAAAGGATAAGCCCAAGAGATCTAAAGGTGTTCGGCTTCCAACCTCCTAAAGTATGGTGACCTCGGCTTTTCAACAAACAAGGGAGGAAGAAAAAATGAAAGCTCGATGATGAGAGGGAGCGGATGTCGACAAGGCTAACACAGTTGGGGGATTCGACTTTAACGAAAAGACGAGTAAAAGTAAAAGAGATCGGTACAAGGGGAAAACAAAAGTTACGGTTTCGACTTTTGTGAGTGATCGGCTAAGGTGATTGAATGGGAGAGATTTTTCCTTTATGATTGGTGAAGCAAAGAAGATGGGAAGATGATGATAAAAGAAAGGAGAGGAATGGTTAATGGCCTCGGCTTAAAGAACTAAGAGAGCAAGAGAATGAAAGAAGAGAAAAATGAAAAATAAACGGCCAAAAATAAACGGCACTTATTTGCTATGGCCGAATGAGTGCATTTTGGCATAAAAATTCTCCCCAAGTTCAAATTCCATGTTTTGCTCCTAAATTTCAGCCACCACCAATTTAAATCCCATCCAAATTCCTTGCACCATCAGCAGCAGTCCACCGCTTGACCGACTCAAGCCACTGCTAGGAGAGTTTCGGTCAAACTCTAACTCTCCCCCACGTGAGCAGCAAAATTGGTCGCCCATTGCGCGTACAGCAGCTCGAAACTGAGACCTCCAGACAGCCACATATGCTGCTTACCACTGCACTGAAGCTCCTCTCATGACATAATCTACTCACAATTAATTTTAAGACTTATCTACTGCAGTCCTGGTTCATTTAAAAATAAAACAAAAACATTGCTACTTACTAGACTCGAACCTCTACACTCCAACTATACCACCCGTACCTTACCACCACGCTACTTGCTCGATTGTGTCTTCTTTCCTCCCGGGGTAATTATAAGGCCTCCTTTCGACAATCCCTGGTTGTTAAAAAAAAATCAACATTTGCTCCTAAATTTCAGCCACCACCAATTTAAATCCCATCCAAATTCCTTGCACCATCAGCAGCAGTCCACCACTTGACTGACTTAAGCCACTGCTAGGAGAGTTTCGGTCAAACTCTAACTCTACTCCACGTGAGCAGCAAAATTGGTCGCCCAGTGCGTGTACAGCAGCTCGAAACCGAGACCTCCAGGCACCCACATACGCTACTTGCCACTGCACTGAAGCTCCTCTCATGATATAATCTACTCACAATTAATTTTAAGACTTATCTACTGCAGTCCCGGTTCATTTAAAAATAAAACAAAAACATCGCTAGTTACCAAACTCAAACCCGTACCCTTCAACTACACCACCCGTACCTTACCACCACGCCACTTGCTGGATTGTGTCTTCTTTCCTCCCGAGGTAATTATAATGCCTCTTTGCGACAATCCCTGGTTGTTAAAAAAAATCAACATTTGCGCACACTGGAAATTGAACCCCAGCTTCCCTTCCTGCTACCTAGCGTGCCTAACCACTGGACCAGGCGTTCCTTTATGCCCAACTACTGCCCAACTTATTTTTAAGGCGGTATGCCCAGATTTCCTTAAGAGAAAATTTAAGAATTTTGCTAAAGCTATGGGCCGAGCCCCGGACTTTTTCCCACACCATAAACCCTTCGTAATTTATTTAATTACTAAACTTAACATACTAAATAATAATAATAATAATGATCAAAACATCCAATTTATTCAGGCCGTCTTTTACCTGAACCCAAACTCAAGGCCCAATACTTCCAAGCCCAAAAATCAGGGCGTTACACATCTATATAATTCATATATTCAATTTCATACATCATATACAATACAATACAACATTTAAATTAAAATATTTTCATACTCATTCAAGTTATACGAACTTACCTCGATAGTAACTTGTAATTGAAATTCTTTGAATCCGATATCTTTTCTTTCCCACGATCACTTTCCTTTGTCGATCTTTCCGGGTCTATATAAATGAATTTAACATCAATTCAACATATTTCAAATTCATTTGAATTCAACTCATGTTCTAGAGAAAATTACTATTTTGCCCCTAAAATTTTCATAAATTCCATTTTTGTCCTGGGGCTCAGAAATTAATATTTATGCAAATTAATCCTTGTTCCAAGCCTATTTGATTTTTACATCTCACATTTACAGCACTTATATTTCATAAAATTCAATTTTTTTTAATTTCACAAGTTTACGAATTAGTCCCTATTACACAAAACTTTTAATTCATTCTTCAATTCAATCATTTTACCTAATTCTAACTTGAAATTCTATCAATTTAAATCCTAATTCATCAATTAATTCAACATAAACCATGTCTAAAAATCTACTAACTTTCAAAATTTCAACATATACTAAGTAGTATTTTGTTCTAGGATTCTAAAAACATCAAAATTATAAGAAAAGGAACTAAATTGGCTTACCAATTGAGCTTTGAATAATTTGGAGCCCTATCCGTGCGTCTCTTTTCATTCTTCTTCTTTCTTAGTTTGTATGGCTTTTATTTATTTATTATACTAACTTTTATTATTATATAATAGACATACATTTACTTAATAATTAAGTTTTCTTAATATTATAATATATTTTAACTTTAACTATTATAATATATAAAATAAATTTACATCCCAATGTCGTCCACTTAATGGAATAAGGCATAATTGCTTCTTTAGTCTTTTTAATTATTCTTTAATTTATAATTCAACTTTCATCTTATACGCAATTTAGTCCTTAAACTATAATAACTCTTAATTCATGCAAATTCACTTAACTGAAACCTAATTAACTGCACAACTAGCTGTGTAAATATTTATTAAAAATATTTACTAGTCCAATTTACGGGAACAGAGTCCCGGGAATGCACTTTTCGACATTCTTGACTATTGGGTCGTTACACGCCTGTGTCTTAGGCTGTGTGGACATTCGAAATAGGGACACACGGCCGTGTCCCAGCTCGTGTCCGTGCCCATGTAACTTTTTGACTTGGGTCACACGGCCAAGCCACATGCCCGTGTGCTAGGCCATGTGAGCATACTGACTTGCATTCTTAAGAAGATACAAAATATGATAAGACCACATATATATATATATATCAAAATATACCTAACACAAGCCATTTAAGTGGCTAATCTCAATAAAACACTTATATGTCAACATTGACCAAATTAACCTATATATGCCATTATAACCAAATTTAAATATCTGAAAGTACCAAAAGAGCCGATGGATAATGTGAAATAACTCCGACAAGCTTCCAACTCGAACTAGCTTCCGAATTACTATCATACACGGGAAATAACACGGAGTAAGCATTAAACTTACCATTTAATCATATTTAAGGTAAGCATACAAAACATATCCAAACCAATTTGGCCAAAAGCCTAAACACATATTCTTAACAACCATGTTAGTCATGTAATTCAACCACTATTCAAATTCATATACATGTAACATGTATACCATGTATCCATATATCATATATAAATCATTTCCATGTAATTCATGTAAATACCTGTACTAGTTCGTATTGAACTCTTATAAACTCGTAACAGAACTATGTTCATTAAACCATTTATAATATCATTGGATACGCGGGTAGTACTGTAACGCCCTAAATTTCCATAAATTTGGCTTTTGCGATGGTCGAGCATGAAAATATCTGAACAATTACTTTTGTGTTATTTTGGGATTTAAATGTGTGATTAAGAGGATATGTGCTTTGGGGCGTGTTTGGGAGGTCCCAAGTTCGAGCCTTAACTTGGGCTAAATTTTGGTTTTTTATTTGGATAAAGCTTGACTTTTGGTTAATGGGTTTATGAGAATTTATTGGTAGGAACTTAATAGAATGGGCCTGATGGTCCGGTGGTTAAGTGGAGTGTTAGTTTGCTCAGGGTCCTGAGTTCGAATCTATGCAGTGGCTTTGGGATTATTTTTGCTGCAAGTTTCCGCTAAATTTTAGGCTTTATCAAAATTTTGAGTTTAGGGTTTAGTGAAAATTAGGGGTTTGCGGTATGTCCTTATTTTTCTTCTTTTTAACAAAAGCTTTTTCCTCCGATGTTTTCTTCTCCCAAACCCTTGCTGCCAAAATTTTCTTTCCCATCTTCTCTGTTTTTCTTCCCTTTGATTGGTTGTGGCGTGTTGCTAGTGGTTTCGTCAGTTCGGTAAGTTTGGTTCTTAATAAAGTTAAGTGATTTCCTTGGAGAATTGTTTAAAAAGGATTTTATTTATTGTTTAGGGGATTATTGAGGTTCTATGGATTGCTAATGGGTTCTAAACAGTGAAGAATCACCATTATTCGTTGAAGGTAAGTAGATCTCTCATTTCGGGATTTGCCTATTTCTTAGTAACTCGGATGAAGTGGTTAAAGGGTGAAATATTGTTCAATAATAGGTTTTGGAGTGCTTGGGATTGCGCTAGGCTTCAATCGAAACTAGGTGTGTACTCCGATTGCGCAGAAAATAAATTTTGACGAAAGCCAAAAAGTGGCCTGTCGATGCCACACGGGGGTGTGGTCTGCCCGTGTGGTAGCTTGCGTCGCGAGACACGGGCGTGTCACTGACGAGTCAGGACGTGCGCGCGCCACACCGATACGACGGACACGGGCATGTGATGGCTTGTAGGCCGTGTGCGAGGCACGGGCTCAGGTAAATGGGCCTTATAGGCTACACGAGTGTGTGGGCCTATACGGGTGAATCACACGGGCGTGTGGGAATCTGGGCCAGGCCGTTTGATCCATACGGGCAAGGACAATTTGGGCCGTGTGACCCACACTGTAATGGCCTAAATTCAAGGTTATCGGAACAGTGGTTTCATAACCACAAATCTGATTTAAAGAGAAATTTATTTCAATATTTGTGCATGAAAATTGATATGATAGGAAAATCGTATGAAAATATTGATAGAAAAATTTTACTAATTTAGTGGTTAGTTAGAAAAAGAAATTATTGAAGAAATTGGGTTAGAAAAGAAATTATTAAAGAAATTGGGTACAAACAAGATATCGGGACCTCTATCTTGTAAAACCGAGTCAAAAATAATTTTATAAATATTTATGAAATGTTATTAGTGTGGTATTAAAATTTCGTTAAGAAATTTTAATGTTTGGGTAGTCAATTAAATGAAAAGGACTAAATTGTAATAGATGTAAAAGTTGCTAGAATGATTAAATAGCTTAAGAGTCTAATGAGAAAGGATTTAAAAGGCAATTAGACCCAAAAGTTATTTGGGCTGGACGGCAAGGGTATGAAATCAGCAGAAAAATTGATAAATTAAGGGTAAAATTGGAATATTGCAAAATTAACTAAATAAAGCTAGGACTAAATAAGAAATATCTAGATTTCTCTTTATTTCTCTTCAATTCCAGCAGCTAAAAATGCCATAGGAGGGTTCTCTAAGCTGGTATTTCATAATTTTTGCACCAAATCCAAAAGATTCAAATACAAAGCTAGATCGAGGAAAGGAAAAAGTTTGGGATTAGTAGATTTTTTTTGTTTACAAACAAGTATCAAGGTAAGTTCATGTAACTTAAATTATATTCTTAAATGCTTGAGATTGTATATTATTGACGTGAATATGATTTGAATGTTCATTGTATGAAAAATTATGAAACATTGATATATTTGATAAAATGGGAAGAAATCCTGGTTGAATGAAAGGAAAATTCGATGGATCTCTGAAAAGGAATTGACGGTAAAAAGGATCTAGCTCGGACGGGTGATCCTAACATGATATAGCCCTCCCGAAGAATATGTGTAAAATGGATTTAGCCCGGACGGGTAATCCGAATTAGGGTCTGAATTTAGCCTGGACTGGTAATTCAGATCTAAGCTCATTAGAGTAATTGTCGTTGCAGGGGATTTAGCCTGGACTGGTAATCCCGACAATACTCTATGAGTTCATATTGCAGGGGATTTAGCCTGGACTGGTAATCCCGCTGCAAGGTTGAGATTCGCGGGAGTGTGCTCTCTGAAATGGAAATGTGCGCACATGAATATGAATTGACGGACCCGGAATTGTACAATAAATGTGTACCTCTGAAAATCCATCGAAATTTTGATAAATTCAACGGGATAAATATGGAAAATAACAAGGAAATGGAAATCATAGTATTGACGAGCTCATCAATCATAGTATATATTATTGGTACATGGAAATTATTATACTAACTTGAATGTTGAGTTTGTGCATGTTGGGTAATAATGCATTGAATGGATATAGGAATGTTTATTGTATTGTATTGAAAATATTAGGTAAGTATAATTATTGTTACATGAGCTTACTAAGCATAAAGTGCTTACCCCATTTCCTTTTTCCCTGTTTTGTAGTGTTAAGAGCTCGGAGGTTGGATTTGGTCGGAGACACATCACACTATCAACCTCAGGACTTCGGTATATAAAGAAACTTTATTTTGGAAATCAATGGCATGTATAAGCTAATAAAGTAAATGATTCTGTGAAATGAATGTAGAGTTAGCCATTGGTATGGTTAACAAACATGGTTTTGGATATGTGATGACGTTATTTTATAAATATGCATGAATTTATCTTGAAAATATGTTGAATTGATTTGGTTGATGTGGATTGGTCTCGATTTAATATTGCAGGGAAGGTTAGATATTTATAAAAGGGCTATATTGAATATAAAAAAAAATTAATTCGTAAACTTCGGTAATGCCTCGTACCCTATTCCGGCAATGAATACGGGTAAGGGTATTACACACACGGGCATGTGGGCCCACACGGGTAGGGCACACGGGCATGTGAGCCTAATTTCGCTAATTTGTTATGTAAGATTACACGAGTCGCCTAAGTCGACTGTGACCTGACTGTAGGGGCAGTAAGCGTTATTTAGTTCCCATACTCTGATTGGTTACGGAAAAATATGTTAACATAAGTATGCGTATCTATCTGATTCTGTAAATCTGCTCTAACATGATATTGATATGATCTGTTATCTGCATATTAGCATGCCATGATATTTATGATGCATTGCATAGGGTTGGGATGGTTGTGAAGAGAAGGAAGTCTGAGAGGCGATTAGCCTGTTATCTGGCAGCTAAGCTGCATACTTATGATATGTGTCGCGATGCGGTACTTTATGGTGTGTAGGGTTGGATGGGTTGATTATATCCCCATATACGGTGTGCAGGGATGGGTGGGTCGATTTTATCCCCACATGGTGTGTTGGGTTGGACGGAGATGGTGTGCAGGGTTGGTGGGCATGTTTTCTGATATCTGATCTGTTATACATGCGATATCTGTGTAGCTAAGGCCGAATAATTGTATTCTGTTATCTGTTTGTATGTATGCTGTTTGTGGGGATGCACACACTGAGTTTGCGAAAACTCGCCCCTTTATTTATTTTGTTTATCAGGTAATCCTCAGCAATAGATGGATAGGTGTGACAGAGGGCTTGATGGTGACCACTAGTAGACATTTACGGATTTTTGAGTAACACTTTATTTTGCCTACTTTATTTAAATATAAGTTTCGGGATTAATATGTATTTGGACTCGAACTATTCTTGGGTTTATTTTAAGATTTTAAATTGTTAAATTATTAATTTATGAATTAATGATGTTTTAGCTTTCGCGTTAATGAAATGTTTTCACGTAATAATTGGAATGGAGATTTCTCGACGTAAGTAAAGAGAATAAACTGAACGAATTTTCACTTGATAAGGTTTCCTAAAAGGGTTTCCTAAAATATCATGTGACGCCGTCAGATTCAGCCATAACGTCTAGGCCGGGTTTGAGGTGTTACATTTAGTGGTATCAGAGCCAGGTTCAAAACTCAGCTGTGCATTTTGGGTTTCAAATTTTGGTTTAAAGAAAATGATTTGTGAAACGAGGAAGGGTCCCGTTGAATTCTTAATGATCATGATCATAATATTTTGGTCGTATAGAATCTGACCCATTTTCTGATTGAGCGAGGGGTACGAAATAAATCAGATTGGTTTTTCGATCGAAACACATCTACAAAAGCTTCGTATAAGAATCCAAAAAGAAACGATCCAATTGATCAAGCTGCACAATGAGGATCATATCCATACGATTTTGCACTTCTCGACCAATCTAATCTGTTTCGTTATTCTAAGTGGTTATTGAAAAGGAGCAATAAAAAAATCGAGAGATTACAAAGTTAACTGGAATTTTCTATTCTTAATTTTTTAATCTTTCGCAACTATTTCAAAAATATTCAAATTTCGAAGAAGTAAGTCTTCGTATCTTATTGGTGAAACTAACTATTTGAATTTCAATAGACCCCCTGTTTTCTTCTGAAATATTTTGATAGTAATTATGTGGTACACCGAGCCTCCAGTACTGATCCTGTAAGTTCTTTGAAACTCTGATATGTATTGTTTGAGAGCATGCTTATACTGAAAATTTTGTTTGTATTTGTCTGAAATATTGTGTTTGTGTTATGAAACACTTTAGGTAGTGTAAACTAAAAACTGTAGTTAGCTTACTACTCGCGATAACTGACTTTAAAACTCTGATACTGTTTTACATAAAATATCTGCTAATAATTATCGAAATTGTAAACTGATGTGCATAAAACTTCTAAATACAGATTAATTCAATAATTACGATGAGTACACGTGGTACTCGTGGACGGGGTACTAGAGGCCGAGGTAGAAGTCATAGCAGGATTTGAGTTGAGTCCTTCGCATCTAATACGATCCCTAATCTAGACACTAGCGAGATGCCGGTGTCACCTGTTACTGAGACTGGTGCTGAGTCTCAAGACCGTGCAGCTGGGGATGACACACTGTCCTAGAAAGGGTCGCTAGAGCTAATACTGGATCTAAAGGTCGTGGGTCAGTTACGGAACAAATTCGGTCCAATGGGGCTGAGGTATTCAGGGGCATCGCTGGAGTTGCTCCTAATGTGGCTGAGTACTGGATGGAGGCCACAGAGCGTATTATGGATGATTTGGATTTTACTGCCGAGCAGAAGCTCAAGGGGGTTATTGTTGCTTCTCGATGAAGCATATCAGTGGTGGTTGACGGTTAGGGATGTCACTCAGTCTGACATGGGATTTGTTTAAGACGGCTTTCCAGAGTAAGTATGTGAGAGCCAGTTATATCGACCCTAGGAGGCGTGAGTTCTTGAATCTTACTCAGTGAGACCGTTCGGTGGCCGAGTATAATGCTGACTTTCTGTGGCTGAGCAGTTATGCACGAGGCATGGTGACGACTGAGTATGAGCGCTGTGTTCGATTCGAGGATGGTCTTCGAGATAGTCTGAGGGCTCTGATGCTCCTCAGAGGGAGCGAGATTTTTCAGTCTTGGTCGAGAATGCCAAGATAGACGAGGAGGTGAAGCACTCTGAGCGCTAGAACCGTGACAGGGGGAAGGCTAAGAGGGATGTAGAGGTTTCAAATGCTAGGGTAAGGCCTAGGAAGAAGGCCAGATCTGATGGGCCCATGAGAGTTGGGTCTATTGTTGCATCTGTTGGGGTGGCGATTTGTCAGCTTTGTAATAGACGCCATCTGGGCGAGTGTTGGAGGTCTATTATAGCTTGTCTCAGGTGTGAGTCTTCTGAACATCGTGTTAAGGACTATTTATTGAGGACAAATCAAATGCAAGCTCCAAGTACTGAGACTACACAGCAGCAGAGGGTAGTTCAACAGCCACTAGGGGCCGAGGTCAGGCTAGGGGTGGTAACAGTATGGGCCAAGGACAGAGAGTACTGGGCTAAGCTGCTGGGCCGACTGAGGCGAGGTAGCCTGCACTTGTCTATGCTATATGTCGTCGTGAGGATGGAGATGCTCCGAACGTCATCATGGATACGTTTTTAATCCTTAATGTACCTTATGTTGCACTGATAGACGTAGGCTCTACACATTCTTACGTTGCATGTTTTGCGTCTGAGACTTTGGGAATACCGTACGAGAGCACTTCTAGTGAGATTTCGGTGATGAGTCTGTTGGGGCAGTCTACTAGGGTTTGAAATTGTTTAGAGACGTTTCGCTGGAAGTCAAAGGAATGATATTTTTGGCTGATCTGATGTAACTTCCGTTTGGTGAGTTCAACTTAATTCTAGGTATGGACTGGCTGGTGAAGCATCGTGTAAGTCTAGATTGTGCTGAAAAGAGGGTGGTTCTGAGGACCGAGGAGAACAATGAGATAGTCGTGATTGGAGAACGATGGAATTATCTGAGTAATGTGATATCTGCGATGGTAGCAAAGAAGTTGGTGAGGAAAGGATGTGAGGCGTTTTTGGCCTACATCAATGTCTATGATTCTGGAGACTCTTCGGTTAAGAACATCCAGAACGGTGAAAGACTTTCCAGACGTTTTTCCAGAGGAACTACCAGGATTGCCTCCATGCCGTGAGATAGAATTCGAGATTGAGTTGATTCTTGGTACAGCTCCAGTGTCTATCGCCCCTTATCGGATGGCGCCGAAGGAGCTGGCAGAACTGAAGGATCAAATACAGGAGTTGTTGGATCGTGGGTTTATTTGTCCCAGTGTGTCTCCGTGGGGAGCACCGATTCTGTTCGTAAAGAAGAAGGACGGTACCATGAGGATGTGTATCGACTATTGTCAATTGAACAAGTTGACGATTAAGAATAAGTACCTACTTTTTAGGATCGACGACTTATTCGATCAGTTCAGAGGTGCTTCAGTGTTTTCTAAAATTGATTTGCGGTCAGGCTATTATCAGTTGAGGGTAAAAGAGGCCGATGTGCATAAGACGAAATTTAGGACTTGTTATGGGCATTACGAGTTTTTAGTCATGCTTTTGGGTTGACTAATGCCCCAGCGGCATTCATGGACTTGATGAACAGTGTGTTTCAACCCTACTTGGATTATTTTGTGGTGGTGTTCATCGATGACATTTTGGTGTATTCTAAGTTTGAGGACCAACACGATGAGCATTTAAGAGTGGTTCTACAGATCCTTTGTGAGAAACAGTTGTATGCGATGTTCACGAAGTGTGAGTTCTGGCTTTGAGAAGTGACATTTCTGGGTCATGTAGTTTCTGCTGAGGGGATTTGAGTGGATCCCCAAAAGATTGAGGCTGCGTTGGATTGGAAACAATTTAAGAGTGTGTCAGAAATTCGCAGTTTTCTGAGACTGACAGGGTCTTACCAATGTTTTGTAGAGGGGTTTTTGTTGATCGCAGTACCGTTGACTAAGTTGTTGCGTAAAGGAGTTCCTTTTGTTTGGACTGACGCGCAGCAAGAGAGCTTTGTGAAGCTCAAAATAGTTTTGACTCAGGTTCCAGTTCTGATACAGCTTGAGCCCGGTAAGGACTTTGTGGTTTTTAGTGATGCGTTACATGTGGGTTTGGGTTGCATCTTGATGCAAGACGGTAAGGTAGTTGCCTATGCGTCTCGATAGCTTAAGACTCACGAGGCTAATTATCCGACGCATGATTTGGAGTTGGCGGCAGTTGTATTTGCATTGAAGATTTAGAGGCACTATCTGTACGGTCAAAAGTGTACCATCTACACTAATGACAAGAGCCTCAGGTATCTCCTCACTCATAGGGAGTTAAATCTTAGACATCGTCGATGGGTTGAGCTGCTCAAGGACTACGACTGCAGTATTGAGTACCACCCCGATAAGGCCAATATGGTGGTCGATGCATTAAACCGTAGGGCTGTAACCGATCTGAGAGTAATGTTCACTCAATTGAGTCTTTCTGACGACAGAAGTCTTCTGGCAGAGCTACAAGTGAAGCCGACATGGATTGAACATATTAGAGCTAAGCAATTAGAGGATAAGAATCTCGAGATGCAATTTCGTCAGGTTGAGACTGAGACTACTACAGATTTTGGGCTGAATAATGATGGGGTATTATGCTTCCGAGGTAGGATCTGTGTACCTAATGATGAGGATTTGAGGCTATTGATTTTGAAGGCAGCACATAGTAGTCCATACGTTACGCATCCTGGTGGGAATAAGATGTATAAAGATCTCCGAGAGTTGTACTGGTGGCCAGGGTTAAAGTGTGAAGTGACTGATTTTGTTGCTCGTTGTTTGACTTGTCAGCAGGTTAAGGCTGAGCATCAGTTACCTTCGGGTTTGCTATAGCCAGTTAAGATAGCGATGTGGAAATAGGAGCGAGTAACGATGAACTTCGTTAGTGGGTTGCCCCTAACACCCACTAAGAAGGACTCTGTTTGGGTCATCGTGGACCGATTGACCAAGACCGTACATTTCATTCCTGTTAGGACAGACTTTTCTCTACAGAAGTTGGTCAAGCTGTACATTTCTGAGATAGTGAGGCTGTATGGGGTACCTGTCTCGATCATTTCTGATAGGGATCCTCATTTTACGTCTCGGTTTGGGCAGAAGCTTCTGTCTGTCCTTAAGAAAGCTTCTGCCAAAATCGATACGTAAAATCGAGACGTAAAATGATGACTCAGCTTGCCCTTAAGGAAGGACTCATTTCAAATGCGGATTTAAAAAGGAAGGACATGATTGTTCTTAAGGTCTCGCCATGGAAGAAGGTTCTGAGGTTCGGTCATAAGGGCAAGTTGAGTCCTCGATTTATTGGGCCGTACCAGATTTTGATGCGAGTAGGGCCAGTAGCATATCAGTTGGAGCTACCTCCAAAGTAGGATCGTATTCATGACGTGTTCCACGTCTTGATGTTGAGACGTTATCGCTCTGATCCCACACACATTGTGCCTGTGGAGGAGATTGAGGTTAGACCAGATCTAACGTTCGAGGAGGAGCCAGTTCAGATTTTGAATCACGACGTTAAGGTTCTGCGTAGGAAATCTATTTCGTTAGTGAAGGTGCTGTGGCAGAATCATAGCACTGAGGAGGCTACTTGGGAGCCAAAGGATTCAATGCTTCAGCAGTATCCTCACCTTTTTTGATCAGGTAAAATTCGAGGACGAATTTTCTTTAAGGGGGTAGAGTTGTAACGCCCTAAATTTTTGTAAATTCGGCTTTTGTGATGGTTGAGCATCGAAATATCTGAACAATTTCTGTTGTGTTATTTTGGTGGTTAAGAGGATATATGATTTGGGGTGTGTTTGGGAGGTCCCAAGTTCGAGCCTTAACTTAGGCTAAATTTTGGTTTTTATTTGGATAAAGCTTGACTTTTGGTTAATGGGCTTATGAGAATTTATTGGTAGGAACTTAACAGAATGGGCCTACTGGTCTGGTGGTTAAGTGGAGTGTCAGTCTGCTCAGGGTCCTGAGTTCGAATCTCTACAGTGGCTTTGGGATTATTTTTGCTGCAAATTTCCACTAAATTTTGGGTTTTATCAAAATTTTGAGTTTAGGGTTTAGTGAAAATTAGGGGTTTGCGGTATGTCATTATTTTCCTTCTTTTTAACAAAAGCTTTTTTCTCTGCCGTTTTCTTCTTCCAAACCCTTGTTGCCGAAATTCTCTACTTCTTTTCCCATCTTTTTCGTTTTTCTTCTCCTTTGATTGGTTGTGGCGTGTTGCTAGTGGTTTCGTCGGTTCGGTAAGTTTGGTTCTTAATAAAGTTAAGTGATTTCCTTGGAGAATTATTTAAAAGGGATTTTATTTGCTATTTAGGGATTATCGAGGTTCTGTGGATCGCTAATCAGGTTCTAAATAGTGAAGAATCACCGTTATTCATTGAAAGCAAGTAGATCTCTCGTTTCGGGATTTGCCTATTTCTTAGTAACTCGAATTAAGTGATTAAAGGGTGAAATACTATTTAATAATGGGTTCTGGAGTGCTTGGGATTGCGTTAGGCTTCAATTGAAACCAGATGTGTACTCCGATTACGTAGAAAACGAGTTTCGACGAAAGCCGAAAAGTGGCATGTCGATGCCACATGGGCGTGTGGTCTGCCCGTGTGGTAGCCTGTGTCGCGAGACACGGACGTGTCACTAACGAGTCAGGACGTGCGCGCACTACACCGATACGACAGACACGGGCGTGTGATGGCTTGTAGGCCATGTGTGAGGCACGGGCTTAGGTAAATAGGTCGTGTGGGCCACATGGGTGTATGGGCCCATGCGGGTGAATCACACGAGCGTGTGGGAATATGGGCTAGGCCGTGTGTTCCACACGGGTAGGGCACACGAACGTGTGAGCCTAAGTTTGCTGATTTGTTCTGTAAGTTTGCACGAGTCGCCTAAGTCGATTGTGACCTGACTGTAGGTGCGATAAGCGTTACTTAGTCCCTATACTCTGATTGGTTATTGAAAAGTATGTTAACATAAGCATGTGTATCTGTCTGATTCTGTAAATCTGCTCTGACATGATGTTGATATGATCTATTATCTGCATATTGGCATGCCATGATATTTATGATGCATTGCATAGGGTTGGGATTGTTGTGAAGAGAAGGAAATCTGAGAGGTGATTAGCCTGTTATCTGGCAGCTAAGCTGCATACTTATGATATGTGCAGCGATGCGGTACTTTATGGTGTGTAGGGTTGGATGGGTCGATTATATCCCCATATACGGTGTGCAGAGATTGGTGGGTCGATTTTATCCCCACATGGTGTGTTGGGTTGGACGGAGATGGTGTGCAGGGTTGGTGGGCATGTTTTCTGATATCTGATCTGTTATGCATGCTATATCTGTGTGGCTAAGGCCGAATAAATTTATTCTATTATCTGTTTGTATGCATTCTGTTTGTGGGTATGTACACACTGAGTTTGCGAAAACTCACCCCTTTGTTTATTTTGTTTGTTAAGTAATCTTCAGCAATAGATGGATCGGTGTGACAGAGGGCTCGATGGTGACCACTGGTAGACATTTACGGATTTTTGAGTAACACTTTATTTTGCCTGCTTTATTTAAATATAAGTTTTGAGATTAATATGTATTTGGACTCGAACTATTCTTGGGTTTATTTTGGGATTTTAAATTGTTAAATTATTGATTTATGAATTAATGATGTTTTAGCTTCCGCGTTAACAAAATGTTTTCACGTAATAATTGGAATAGAGATTTCCCGACATAAGTAAAGATAATAAACTGAATGATTTTTCACTTGATAAGGTTTCCTAAAAGGGTTTCCTAAAAGTACTCTCATGTGACGCCGCCAGATTTAGCCATAACGTCTAGGCCGGGTTTAGGGTGTTACAAGTATATACGATGTGTACTGAACTGTAATCCATTAATTCATATACATGTATGCTTATTCGAGCTATGAATCGATATGCTATCATGAGCTGTAAATTGTCAAAGCTCACACGAGCTGAGAATCGATAAGCTTTTACGAGCTGAGAATCGGTAAGCTCTCACGAGCTGCAAATCGGTAAGCTCATACAAGCTGTGGTGTGTCCGCAATGCATGCAGGACCTCAATCGAATCGGTAACCCTAATGACATGTCATTTGTATCCAATGAATTCCTAAGGTTCAAACGGGACACGGTAATTGTCGGATATGCGATCGGTATTTATACGAATCACATACATATAATTCAATTTAAAACATATAAATTTACAATTTAATTACACAAACTTACCTCAACAAGTATACGTAGATATGGAGACGACTAATCTGATGTTTTCTCTTTACCTCGATCTAACTCTGTACAAGGTCTAATAGGATCTATACGAATGAATTTAACTCATTTCAATATAATTCTCATTCAATTTAATCCAACATGAAAATTTTGACAAAATTACCATTTTACCCTATACTTTTAATTCCTTTGTAATTTAGTCCCTAAGCTCGAAAATAAATTTCATGTAATTTAATCCTTACTTAAGCCTAGCCGATTTTTATACATATTAATAGCAGCCTATATAATTCAAAATTTCACAAATTTTACCATAAATTTATCACCTTTTTCAATTTAGCCACTAATTGATGATTTCACCAAAATTCTCTTTGGAAAAGTTGTTTATCTAACAACAACCATTTATTTTCTATCATCAAACTTCAAAAATCAAGTATGTTCATCAATAGCAAAACCCTAGTACTTTAACAGCTTTGCAAATTAATCCCCGGGCAAGCCAGATTAAGCTACAATGAACTTGGAAACATAGAAATCATAAAAAACAAAACAAAAATACATACCTAATTGAGCAAAATAAGCTTGCCTAAATTTCAAGCTTCTATGGCTAGGTTTTCTTTTCTTTTTTTAAATTTTGGTGGAAGATGATGATAATGGATGATAATAGTTTATTTTATTTAATTTATTATAACTTTAATCATTAATCTCCAAAATTAACCTTAATATTTCATTCAATTTCCAATAATGACTACTCATGCTTATCCACTAAAAATCTTAATGGCTAATTACTATATAAGGACCAATTTAAAATTCTAAAGCTATTTAATACCTTTAGCTATTAGAACTCAACTTTTGCACATTAAGCAATTTAGTCCCTTTTATCAAATTAAGTATGTAAACGGTAAAATTTATTAACGAAATTTTTATACAGTACTTCTATCATATAGTTGAACATAAAATAATAGAATAATTTTTTTGACTTCGGATTTGTGGTTCTGAAACTAGTATTTGGATTTCACTGAAAAGGGGCTATTATAATGTCATATCAGATTTGTCATGAAGTCACATGCACGATTATAAAACAGAATCAGTAATTGTAACACCCCTATACCATGCTCGACTCAAGGAACCTAATATAGGAATATTACATTTGGTGCCAAAGTAATTCTTGGCTAATCACTAATATATTAGAACATAAAAATGGACACTTGGAACATACTTAATATTTTTCCTAAGTACATGCCATTCTATTCAAATTTTTTAAAACATACCCTGTTGTTGCTTGAAGATGTGATGAGATGAAAGCTTGCAATCTCAAAATTCAACTCTTCAAAAATTCCTGTACCTAATCTGCGCACGGAAACAAGCTGTACGCTGAGTATACACCCAGTAGTATTACTATAATTCAAATACTTAAGGTAAAACAATATATATACATACATTAAATCTTACCACTACTTTACCTTAAATAAATCTTTCATGCATTTAAACTTTAATTTTAATTTAATAATATGTATTTTAAACAGCTTTTCTTCATTTTAATTTATATATCTTCTTACTACATCAATAGCCATTTCATGCATTTCATCAATAACCATTTCATAAATCATTATTTTATAAATTTCATTTCTATATCTCAATTCAATAACTTATTCTCAAGAAAATATTCATTTCTATTCATAATCAATCAATAACAACCAGTTGTTCAGTACTTTAATATAATCATTCAGTAATCATCAGTTATTCAGTAACATTAGTCTTTCAATAATTATTTAAACCAACATTTTTCAATAAAAATAATTATAATTAATTCATATGATTATATTCAATTAACTCATACACTATTTTATTATTTCCTATTCATTTTATTTTCACTTCTTATTTCGATATCTCAATTTCAATTCATATTTAAATTCATAATTTTACCTTATCATACTTTCAATAGTTCAATCGATTTTCTCATTTTATTTATTCAACTGATTTCAATATCGATAATTCGATATTTAACAATTTTATGAAGCTTAAGCTCATGCTTCAAATCTCATGTCTCAATTCAATTTACAATTCAATTCATAATTTCTTTCTAATTTCTTTAATAGTACGATTAATCAAATTTATTTAATTTTCTCATTTCAGTTATTCACCCTATTAACTAACCCGGACCTTGGCAGATACACGGATCCCACCAACACACACTCAGTGCCTCATTGGCTTTGCCAAAGTAAACAGTAACAGTACGATACTCAGTACCTTATCGGATTAAATCGAAGTAACAGTAACAGTACGACACACAATGTGCCTCATCGACTTAAAGTCGAAGTAACAGTACGACACTTATAGTGCCTTATCGACTCAAGGTCGAAGTATCCCTGAACACTTCCAATCTTATGGCATGCCAACTATATCCGGCTCAGCCCTACTAGTTAATAGGGCATTCAAATCATTTTTCTATTTCAAACTCACTTTCAATTCAATCACAATTCAATTCAAATTCACTTTTTCACTTTCTAATCAATATACAATTCAATACCAATACATATGTAATATCCCGAATTAGGGCCTAATCAGAATAGTGGTTTCGTGACCACAAATCTGAGATAGAAATAATTATTTTATAATTATTTTGAGGTTTATGATATGATTTCATGATTGTGTGAAAATTTCGTGACGAAATTCTATGCATAAAGTGCTTAAGTTGAAATTAGGGACTAAATTGAATAATTTGCAAAACTTGCATTCTAGAAGTTTTTAGTATGAAATTGCTTTGGAATATTAATGAGGAGGTCTTAAATAGAAATTTGACCAATTTCTAAGTTTATGGACAAAAATTGGACATGGATGGAATTTTTGAAAGTTTAGTAAGGAAGGGCATTTTGGTCATTTGGCTATTAAATGAAATAAAATGGGAAAAATAACACAAAATGATTATATTCTCCATAAGTTGCTGCCAAATTTTGCTCTCCACCATAGCTAGGGTTTCAACACTTTTAAGCCTTGATTGTAAGTGATTTCTATGCCCCTTTTTAATGATTTTTATGTTTTTGAAATCCTGGTAGCTCGATTTAGCTTATGCTAGCAATAATTCAACCTAGGGTTCATATTTGGAAAAATACCCATAGGTGAAATTTGTTTATTTTGGTGTTTTATGATAGAATATGAGGTTTTAAATTATGCTAGACAACTTGTGCTACTCGGTTTTAAGTGAAAACGAGTAAAATGGCTTAATCGGTAAAAATACCTAATATTCTTAAGTACATGTTAGAGTGTGAATTTGATGTTGCTATAGAAGGGAAAAATGATCAGCATGTCATAAAACATAAGAATAAGGGATGAAGTTTAATTCCCGAGCCTAGGGGCAAAAGTGTAAATATGCAAAAGTTTAGGGGCAAAATGGTAATTTTACCAAAGTTCGTACTAGGGGCTGTTTTAATGAATGTATGTATTAAATAAATTAATTTGGTATTATAGATCAAGAGAAACAAGATTCAAGTCGTGATCAAGGGAAAAACAAAGTTTACGAGGAATGGGCTCGATTGCTAATATTTTGTATCGAGGTAAGTTCATGTGTAAATAAGGTAACATAATTTTATTTTAAGTGATTTAATGATATTTTTATGATATGATATTTATTATCATGAAATATTGTGCTTTGTGAATTATTATTTGGTAATATGCAAATTATGTGAACAACTTGATAAGTTTTCGAAGAAGGTGATCAAAATGTAAAATTGAGAAGAATCCCGTTTGAACCTTGGGAATAGATTAGGGTACAAGTGACTTGTCACTAGGATGGTTGAGTTCCGAACTCGTTGAGTTGAGTCCGAGTTCGTTTATGGGCGAGTTACATGGTAGCTTGGCTACATAGATTTCAAAAGCTATTGAGCTTGTTTAGCTATGAGTATAGCACTTATGTGCACATTATTTGTGTATCCGAAATCATATTCCGATGTGTTCAACGGAAGAATCCTAAGAGAATATGGAGAATACTTAAAACGAAAGTGATTCAATGATGAATGTTTTGAAGAAGTGAAAATGGACAGGTATGAGTTTAATCCTTGGTTGAGAACTTGGTAAGACAAAATTGTGGTAAGATAGTAAGTATTCTTATGATATGAGTGCTTAATGATGTTTATGTTGGATTGCATGATCATGTTACTTGTTATTTGCATGTGAACTTACTAAGCATTTATGCTTACTCCCTCCTTTTCATTCATTGTAGTTTTGACAAGCCGGCTTGAGAATCGGGATAGGTTGAAGGCTCGTTCACACTATCCGAAGACCTAAATTGGTAAAATGGCTTGTATATTTTGAGTGTGGCATGTATAGCAATATACTCACTTTGTGTAAATGATCATATGATATGGTTATGGTTTGGTAAGAAAAGGGTTTGTAAATGATTAGCTATTGGAATGTCTAATCAAGTTTATATATGATAACATGTATGCTTTATGTCTTAACTAAACAATGAAAATCCTTGGAAAGGTAAAATTGGCCACAAAACAGAATCAGACAGCAGCAGTGACATGAATTTAAAAAATCACTAAAAATAGTATAAATGGAATTAAAGGATGAATAAGTTATAAAATCGAATCTTGATGAGTCTATTTTCATATGGATGGAACAAAACAGGTAAATGAGTTATATTTTATGAGTTATTTAAGTTTTGGTGGAACAGGGTTAGAGTGGTCTCTGAATCCCCTGTTCTGAATTTAAAAATTCACCATAAATTGTAAAAAAATAATTACAAGTCATGTTTTATATGTATAGATTCCTTATTGAGTATAGTTTTATGAAAAACAAACGGAATAATCATTGAAACTCTCTACAGGGAGATATATGATTCGTAATACACAGGGGTCAGAGTAGTCGAACCCTGAAATAGGGGAGAATTTAATCAATAAACTGTACTAATTATCTAGACCAAAAATTCTAGAAAAAAATTAGTAGATAGATATATGAGTCTAGTTTCAGGGAAAATTTACGGATCTTAATTTCAAGTTTCGGAACTCGAGATATAATTTTTAAGCGACTGTGACGCAGTTAGCCAACTTGTCTAGAAATTCTAAAATAAATTGTTTAAGCTGTTTAATTAATGAATTAAGCTTAGTAACACCTCGTACTTGACTCCGGCGAAGGTCTCGGGTACGGAGGCGTTACAACATATTTCAGATAAACACATAAAATCATACTTTGATTCAATTCAATCCACTTTTCAATCAATATACAATTCACATATTCACCATATTCATAATTTAATTTACTTTTATTCAATTCATATTTTCGATTCATTTTCCATTCAAGTTCAAATCACTAATCACTTTTCAATTAATATACATTTCAAATAATCACATATTTTCTTCATTCAATTCATTTTGATTCAATTCAAATCACTTTTAATTTCTAATTTGTTCACATTTAATTTCAATAGCCATAAACACTTTTAAATCAATTTCATTCAAATCAATATCATTATTTCAATTACTTTCCTAAATTTATCTACCATGCTTTTTAATTAAAATATAACAATTAATAATAAATAGATTTTAATTATAGTAATACAAACCCGGATTTATTCGATTACTCCTCGACAACTTTTTCCTTTCCTTTCGATGCCGATGCCTAGGGTTCCTTGTTAGCTACAAAAATTAAAATTATTATATCATTAATTACATCACTAATTATAACAAATAATTAAATTTTTATTCAATTTACACCTTATTTTCAATTAGGTCCTAATTAACTCATTCACTTTACTATCTTAATTCTCACTTTATTCTTATTCAAATTCCTATCAAATTCAATCTAACTATCAAGTATTCATAATAAAACCCTAATTTAAAATTTCTTTCAATTTAATCCCTCAATCACAAAACTTATAGCTTCTTTTACAATTTAATCCCTTTATCACTTCTAACTTGAAATTCATTCAATTAAACCCCTAATTCATTTTTTTTGTTCAACGTGAACTATATTTGAAAACCTATGAACTTCCAAAATATTAACTTAATTTCTTCAAAACCTTGTTTTAAAACTTCAAAAACATCAAAATTAAGTAAAAAGAATTTAATTGACTTACCTTTTAAAGCTTAAAGCTTCAAATCCCTAATTTTTTCTTTTTCTTTTCTTTCTTTCTGGCTTTCCCTGTTTCGAGTGCTCTCTGTTCTTTCTATTTTTTTTATTATTCTTTTATACCTTATATATATATACACACTTTATTTTATTTATTTACTTAACATATATTATAATATATTTATTTTAAATATCTATTAAGTATTTAATCATATACATACAAATGTACACCATCAATACCATGCAATTGTCATTATTTATTTTATTTTTCACATAAAAATCATATAATTTAATTATTTAATTAACAATAATATATTTTAATCTAATTATCTATTACATTAATATTTAGTAAATAGATTATTTTATAATAAGTGTACATATATCTATTTATTAAAAATGTACCAATATTTTTATTACAATTGTCATTATTCAATTTATTTATTATACAAAAATCTCATAATTTAATTATTTATCTAATAAATATCTTTTATTTTACTAATGATAAATAATAAATATCTTATGCTTAATTAATAAGTAAATTAAATCTATAATTTATAATTGTATGCTTATTTTTAATTACACATGTATTATTATCACACATTTGGCTTCATTTTAATAATAATAATAATAATAATAATAATAATAATATAGTTATACTAATAATAATAATAATAATTAAATCTACTTGCTCCCTCAACTATTAAGAATGATTTATTTGCCATTGTGATCCCCCTTTCTTTTCATTAATCTATAATTAAACTTTTACCCTTAATTCAATTTAATCTTTTTTTCTAATTACCCTAAATTAAGTTACCTAATTAAAACTTAAATAGGCACACTACTAGACTCATAAATATTCCTAATAATTATTTACTAATTCGGTTTACTAAGACAAAGGCCCGATAATTCACTTTTCTGATGCCTGTGAATTTTGGGTCATTATAGTAACAATCAGTCTAACATGTTTAGATACTGCATTTTCTTCATCAACAGGGTATCGTAGAGGCGTACCGACAAACTTAACAGAATACAGATCGTACCTGATAATTCGCACACATAGACAATAGCATATTACGTTTTGACGGATCCTACTCACTTAGGTTCAAACATAATAGATACAAGTACATATTACAAGTTGTTCATCATCAATCTAACACGTTTAGATATAGCATATATCATTCATATATCAGTCTTAGAGCATAACATAGGCCTCTTACGATCAAATTCATGTCATAAATACATTATGGAGGTCAGTGCTTGTGTTGGGAAACACTCATGGCCTCAAAAATAAGAATCGAATCCTATTCATATGCCACATGGCCTGGACACACGCTCATATCCTTACCCGTGTGGCTCACACGGCCTGGGCATATGCCCATGTCGTTTTCCCATATGGTTCGAAATTATAAACAGTGAGCTACACGGCCTGGACACATGCTCATGTCCTTGCCCGTATGGCTTACATGGCCTGGGCACAAGCCCATGTCCTTGCCCGCGTGGTTCACACGAACTGAGCACATGCCCATGTCCCTGGCCATGTGGTTCTAAAGCATAAACAATGAGTTACACAGCCTGGACACAAGCCCATGTCCTTGCTCGTGAGGCTCACACGGCCTGGGCACACGCCCATGTCTCTAGTCGTGTGGCGTCGACAGTCCTGTTTTTCGATGATTGAAAATATAAAAAAAGAGGCGTTTCGACACCCACCTGATACAGACTCAATGTAGGAGCAACATGGATGAATTCCTGTCCCAACTGGTGAATTAACTAGAAGGAGAAGTCAAACCCGTTACAGAAT
The DNA here is from genome assembly GCF_007990345.1 of Gossypium hirsutum. NCBI lineage: Eukaryota > Viridiplantae > Streptophyta > Magnoliopsida > Malvales > Malvaceae > Gossypium > Gossypium hirsutum. Next base: position 104,901,153 of record NC_053426.1, read on the forward strand.
TGGTATAATGTAACATAACAAAAAGAACGGTCACTTGATAATAACGAACCCAAATGCATAAACTGAAGAACGCAAACAAAATGACAGAAATTGTCGCAGAACAAGAAAGAACAAAAAGAAAGCAATAGCGCTGGAGGTTTCTAGAAGGTTTTAGATAACCAACAGAAACTAACTACCTTTTAACAAATTTCAAAAATAAAACATTCCCTATTGTTTCTACCATGATTCAAACACAAGACCAAGGATTATACAAAAGCTTAATCATTGAACAACTAGGCCCCTTGTTGACATCAATTGACTGTGTTTAACTTATAAGCCAAACATTGAAGGGTAAGGGTTTAAGCAAAATGAAAAAATTTTCAAAAAAAAAATTTGAACCCAGAACCTCGCACACATACCTAGAACATTTGACCACTAAACCAAACCAATTTACTTGTCAAGAATTTCCAAAGTCTAAACTAAAATCAAGGATGACCTCTTTTGGTTCCAAAACGTGATTTCTTCTAAGCCAGTTTTTAGGATGTTACAGCTTCCAATGATTCCGCACAACCATAGAACGAACCAAACATATCATTGTAGGTTTAACAACTAGGTTGAACGTAGAATGATAATCTACTCCTACAATTTGAGTAGAACCTTTTGCAACAAGTCTCACTTTATAACTATCAATAGAGTGTTCATATTTTTGTTTTAATTATAACCAACAACTGGAGTAGTTGGATTAGGTGGAACCAATTCGCAAGTTCTATTTCATTTTAATGCATCAAACTTTTCTTGCATTGTTGCTTTCCAAAGATGATATTTTTAACCATGTTTATAAGCCGTGGGAGGGATGGAGGTGGTAACATTCGCATTGTAGTCAATAGGCTTTTTGGGCTTGAAAATGTTGTTTTAGGATCTAGTATTAGAACTATTGTAACCAGATTCAGTTATATAATTCAAGGATCAGTTATTCGGTTGTAAGCTTTAGCTTTTCTCATGCTAAGGTGTATATATACCCTTCTTCTATTCAATGAAATTCAAGCTAGAATCATTTCTTTCATTCATGAGTAATTGTTAGTAGTAGTTATTACCTTGTGTGAGATATACTTTCATCTAGAAATTGTGGGATGGAATGGGCATGTTTGATGGGTTGGGTTTGTTGGATGTCTGGGTTTTGGGATGATGTAGGAGGGTAAGGAGTAGTAGATTGAGGCATAATGGATGTTTCAGCTGAAGCAGGTGAAAGAAGGTTGATTTGAGAGGATGTGGTCCTCAAGTTTTAAATAGATGGTGGTCAATTTTTATGGGTATAAGTAATAAGGGAAGGTGGTGGAGATGGAGGAGTAGCAGAGGAAAAATAAAATTCGACATACTTGATTTTGGTAGTTCCAATGGAGGTGCGGCAATGTTGGTGTAATATGAGAAGAATGCACGACAATGTTGGCGTAATATGAGAAGAATGCAAAATTGCAATTTTGATAGGTGGTAACATATTAAATCAAAATTCTAGGAAGAAGTTCAAATTTGGAAATATCTTAAGAGATATTTGAGGAAGTAACATTGAATAAGGATTTTTTACTAGACTCGAAAATATTTTGGATGGATAAAGGATAAATCCAATCAATTTTTGAAATTTTCTTTTTTCTGTTGGAAAAAAAATTTTCTTCAATAAAATTAACATTTCTCATGTGGCAAATTTGTTATTATGGTTGAAACTTTTTTAAAAAAATTGATTGGAAAAGTGTGTACAATCAAGTATATTTGGTGTAGTGATTCACAAAAATGTCATATTAACCCAAATAATTTCTAAGGGCTGAAATGATTAAAATGATAGTATTTAGTGGCAAATTTGTTATTATGGCTTTCCATTCTAACCAACAGAGACAAATTCAATGGACGAAACCAGATGATGGTGGAATGATATGTAAGCTTAATTTAATTCAAAAACAACCATTGCTGATTTTAACGAGGAACTGCAAGGCATCATCCCATCTACACCCATATATTTATTTCCATATGTAAGCTTCTACACAAAACTTCAAGAATTTTAAAGAAAAATTTAGTACAACTGAGGAGGCCTGGTGAGGCAGTGAAATTCAAATAACACATGCATCAGCATCACCACGGTTTCAAGTCCCCAACTGGTCCTGCTGTCCAGTTCAAAATCTTTTCACCAGGCTTCAAGTATATACTCTTCTGATGTGGCAATTTACGAGCTAGCCCATTCAATATTTGATGGAAAGCATCTCCTGGTAGTGCAGGTTGCGGGAACAACATGGCTCGTTTCATCGAAGGATTAGCCAGAAGCCTCTGTTTCCTTAATATTACTTCCGGAGGTATAGATGTGAGAATCGTATCTAACTTAGGAACATCTTCTTCTGCAACAAACACTCCGATTTCCTCCCATGGAATAGCATCAGCAAAGGGTAACACTATATCATCAGCAATGATGACAGGAATGCACCCAAATACCACAGCTTCCACTAGCCTCGGACTCCAGGGTGCCCACCCTAGTGGGCACAAGCAGAATATAGCTCGTTGCATGTCCTCGTAGTAAGTAGTTGGATGTTCAGTGGAGATGTCGAAAAGTGGATTGTTCTTGAAGTTCTCCCAAACAGCTGCCCTTGCACCTCTGCCATTCGCCATAGGAGTCAGTGAGGATCAACAATCAACCTAACAGACTCAATAAAGCAAGCAACTTGATGCAAGGGATGAAGCCAAAATAAAGCACGAGGACATGGCATAAAATCTAGATATAGAATAAAAAAGTCTCATGTCTACTTCATGTAGTCATTTGAGTAAACAATCAACCTGAACACAAAAATACCTTGAGCACAAAAGAAACATACCTTGCGTAGTAGCCACCTTCAGGGTCATTATTCACATCATAAAACAATCCACGGAAGTAGACAAAAATAGACCGTGGAGTATCTAGTGGAATCTGGCGGGCCTGCATCTTTTGAGGGGGAGCATAAGGAGGAATTGTGATTGAACCCTCGTTCAAGCACACATGGTTCCGTTGTCCAAATGTCTGAACCAAGGTAGCACGCTGCAGGATTGGAAGGATTCCCCTCTCAATTGCTTTCTCTTCCTGGAGAAGATTCAGAAAACTGAAATAATCACGGATAATCAACTATAAACAAAAAGTACCAAAAATTAACATAGAGCAATCATCAGTTCATTACTTCAGTGAGTACCAATCATCACATGTTTTAGCTTCTTTGCTTATAAAACAATATTAAACCACCTGATCTAGGAGTCAAAAGTTCACATCCCAGCATACATGTTGCCACATATAACTTGCTGATATTACACTATCTATTGATTACCAATTTGGTTGCATATGAAGATTAATGCCAAAATGGATTGAAAACATCTTTAAGTATATACCATGCACGGTTACGTAAATTGCCAACCTCAACAATACTTGTAAATACAAAGAAGTAGAGAACCGGTTACCTGATAATGAAAGCATGCTCCAAAATCATGGGGTACAACAAAGAAATGATCAGCACCCTCTGATCTATTCCAGTAAGGCCAGCTTGAGGAAATAAGCTGTATAGCACTTCTCACCATCCGTGGAGACTTGAAGGGCAATGGCAAGCCAGTAGGTGTAAGATCACAAGTGGCATAGATAGGGGTATAAAACCAATCAGCTTCCTCTGGATTGAGGGTTCGAACAGGACTGGATAAAAGGAACCTGTGCATGTAGATCTCAGCAGCAAACATATGTGAAAGACATCTGGGGTCTTTCTGAAGGATTTTCTTGTTGTATTTGCTCGGAAGCTCGTATACATAAACTTTTAACCTCCCTACTGGATCATCTTCCAACACATCACCAGCACTTCCTACATTATTCAAAACCAACAACTTTAAGTGATTTAAATCCAACCAAATTTTAACAACATTAAAAAAAAGAAAAAAAAGAAAAGAAAAAGAGAGATACCAGAAATTCTCTCAGTGCGAGGGTTGCGCTCAGCGGCAATGCTACAAACAAAACCAAAAGCAATGAAAAGAAAACCCCAGAACCATTTCCTCATTCTGGCAGAACCTGAAGCACTCGGAAGAAGGATGGACAAAGAAATGAAAAGGGGCCCTTTATGAGATTGAAAATAAAAACAGGCATATTTAAGAGAAATGTAAATGGCATACGTTTGTTCAAATATGGTGGGACGTCATTAGGAGTAGTAGTTGAGTGAGATTCCTTAAAGTTGAGTTTATATTGATTTTTGGGGGTCTGAATAAGAAATGGAAATTTCCAGTTAGGGAATTGAAAGTGAAAACTGGGAGGCATTGCTTCAAGAAACAGGGAGGACATTTTCCTTTTAATATACATAAATGATGTTTGAACGGTTCTGTATAATATATATGTATGATGTTTGAAGTTTGAACTTAAAAAATGTAGCCGCCACTTACGTGGCTGGCTTAGTAGCCAACTTGGGGTTTAAGTTGATTAATATGACTCTTAATTATTCACTTGTATAATAAACAAAATTAAGTGAAAGCCGCGTTTGTTTTGCCGGTTCGATGACAGGTCCGTGTCGTGTTTTCCAGAAATTATTGGGCCTATTGTTGTTACTACTTCTCTCTAACTCTTTTTGGGCTGAATTTCGAGCCTATTCGAGAATCACAAATCAAATCCATAAGTCATCTTAAATTTAAGAATAATCACCCATTTTGCTCACTTAAGTATTATTATTTATTTAGTTATTTAATTTTTTAAAATTAAATATTTTAACCACTTTCCTGTCAGTTTTCATTACATGGATGACGGATAACTAATGTGGCTTTTTTATTGATTTATTAATAAATTTAACCTTCTAATTTTTACACATTCTATTAATTTGATCTTAAATCTTAAAACTTTAAAAAAATCAACCCTCAATTTTTACAATATTTTTCATTTTAATTTTAATTCTAAGAAAATTCGATGATTTTAGCCTTCAATATTACAAAAATTTTTAATTTAGTAACAAATATGAAAGTTTCAACAAAAGGAAAAAATAGCTAAAAAATTTATTTTTGGATAAAATATTAAAATTTTGATTTAAAAAATAAAAAGTATAAATAAGCCATAAATAAAAAATAAAAATACAAAAAGAGAGGAAATATATCAAATGATTCAAAAAGAAATGAACACAAAATGAATTAATGATTATTAAAGAGAGATATGACACAACACACCTGATCCGATTATCGAATAGATATCAAATTCGTTGCTGAAGCAACTAAGACTAATTTTATACTTGCATCTAGATATCAAACATGAGATCATTCATATCAAACCATTTCAAGTAATTCAATTCGTTGTTTAGACTTTTAAATCAAGTTGGAAGCATTTCAAAACAATTCCTAGGTGTCCAAAGGTGATTGGGACCAAGTACGTGTTGCAAAAATCGGTTAAGAAAATTGTAATTTTAGGTACAACAAAAGTTTAAAATTTTTCTAAAACTGAGTATTTGTGTTATTTATAGCAATAAACCAATTGATCGAAATAGTACATGTGTTTTCTATAAGGTAATTAAGTTAATCCCAGTTTTCAACTAAACAACATTTTTCACTATCCTCAAATCATGAGTTGCTTTGAGTGAGGGCTTAAGCAACACGAACTAAATAACATAATGAAAACTTTTAATTAACTTTCAATAGGAAAATTAATTTCTCTCTAAAATTAGTATCTACGCGTTTTTTTCTAGAAAGTAGATTTACTTTCTGGTAGAATAACACCATTATATGATGTGTGCAAATTGTTTAACCGGTGGTTCCTATTTATACAGATAATACAAGAGTTCTATTTGAATAGGGTCTAATTAAATAATAATAATTTAATAGAAAATATAGTTACTAGGGTTGTCGCCCTTGCATGGTATAAGGCCAAATTGGGTCTTTTTGTATTGGGTCCAATTATATGTATTCCTAGACTTTAATCTAACACTTATAATTTAATCCAATATTTATTTTCTATTACCTAAAGCATTATTTATTTATTTATTTTAATTAATTTTATTTAAATTAATTTCTTAATTAAATTATTTTCTCAACCTAATTCTAATTCTATTAAAGCCACTGCAACTTTACTATTAGAATCTATTAGGAAATATATTTAATTATATTATTTAAGAAATTATTAATAACTAATTAATTTAATTCCTATTTTAAACTTTAATTATTTAATTATAATTAATTAAAAATAATTTTAAAACATTAAATTAATTCTTAAGTTATTTTTATACTGTAATACCCCATACCCGTATTCATTGCCAGAATAAGGTACGAGGTATTACCGGAGTTTACGATTTTTTTTATATATTCAATATAGCCCCTTTATATATATCTAACATTGCCTGCAATATTAAATCGAGACAAAAAATAATCCACATCAACCAATCCAATTCAACATATTTTCAAGATAGGTTAACGCATATATATTCACGCATATTTATAAGATAACATCATCGTATACCAAAACCAAGATTTGTTAGCCATACCATCGGTTGACCTTACATTCATTTCACAGAATCATTTACTTTATTAGCTTATACATGCCATTGATTTCCAAAATAAAGTTTTTTTATATACCGAAATCTTGAGGTTGATAGTGTGATGTGTCTCCGACCAAATCCGACCTCCGAGCTCTTAACACTACAAAACAGGGAAAAAGGAAATGGGGTAAGCACTTCGTGCTTAGTAAGGTCATGTTACAAGAATTATACTTACCTAATATTTTCAATACAATACAATAAACATTCATATATCCATTCAATGCATTATTACCCTAATATGCACAAACTCAACATTCAAGTTAGTACAATAATTTCCATGTACCAATAATATATACCATGATTGATGAGCTCATCAATACCATGATTTCCATTTCCTTGTTATTTTTCCATATTTATCCCGTTGAATTTATCGAAATTTCGATGGATTTTTCAGAGGTACACTTTTAGTGTACAATTCCGGATCCGTCAATTCATATTATTGTGTGCACATTTCCATTTCAGAGAGCACACTCCCGCGAACCTCAACCTTATAGCGGGATTACCAGTCCAGGCTAAATCCCCTGTAATATAAACTCATAGAGTATTGTCGGGATTACTAGTCCAGGCTAAATCCCCTGCAACGATAATTACTCTAATGATCTTGGATCTGAATTACCAGTCCAAGCTAAATTCAGACCCTAATTCGGATTACTCGTCCGGGCTAAATCCATTTTCCACATATTCTTCGGGAGGGCTATATCAGGATAGGATCACCCGTCCGGGCTTGATCCTTTTTACCGTCAATTCCTTTTCAGAGATCCATCGAATTTTCCTTTCATTCAACCGGGATTTCTTCCTCTTTTATCAAATATGTCAATGTTTCATAAAATTTCATATAATGAACATTCAAATCATATTCATATCAAAAACATGCATTTCAAGCATTTAAGAATATAATTCAAGTTACACGAACTTACCTTGATACTTATTTGTAAACAAAAAAAATCTACTGATCCCGAACTTTTTCTTTTCCTTGATCTAGCTTCGTATTTGAATCTTCTGGATCTAAATAAATAAATTTAATTATCAATTAAATGCATTTCATGTTCACATGCAACATTCTCTATAATTCAACTATTATTATTTATAGTTTATTCAAAGCTGTCTATTTGAGTCATAGTCACTAAATTATTTATAACCAGGGATTTAAATAGCGGTCCGATATCGTTATAGTGGCCGTTATATAGTGGTAGCGGCACCGTCCGAAACCGCTATTGCTAAAAATAGCGGTGTGATGCGGAGTCACACCGATAGCGGTGGGTCGCGGCCGCAATTTAACAGGTAACGGCCAATTGCGGCAATAATGGACCACTATTTCCGTTATTTCCCGTTACAGCAAATTAAAAAAAATGCATCTTCTCTAAACAAAAATCAACAGCAACAGTGAAACACAATCAAAGGAAATATATTCCTCTACCTCCAAAATCAGAGTGTTTTCAATAAAAAAATAAAAAGAAGACCAAATAAACAGGGGAAGAGGGCCACGCCTCACTATTGTTCATCATCTTCGTCCCCTTCATGCCCACGCCCATCTTTTGCTTTCTCCCCCTTCTTCTTTTGCTCCCTACTTCTAGCCATTCCACTTTTTGCAGGGGAAGAAGCTGAAATTTTGTCTTGATTTTTGCTTGTTTTTGCAGTGCAAATAGACTTTAGGTTAGGGATGAAGATGAAGGGAGAAGGCCTCTTCAGTTTGATAAGAGTTTTGAGAGGATATGATATGAGTTTTTTGAGACTTGAGAGGACGATTCACAATAGAATTTAGGAGGCCTCTTCAGTTTTTTCTTTTGATTTCCTTTTTTCTTTATTTTTTTTATTTTTTTTCCTTTACCCACCGTTTCTAGTGTTCTCTTAACTCTTAAGTATTGAGTTTGACAGGTAGTAGGAATGTAGGACATCTGTTAGTTTATTCTTAATTAAAGAATTAATGTTTGACTTAATATGATATAGCCTATAGAGACTTGAAATTAAAGCTCATAAATGAAATTCATTATACTGATTAAACATATATATAATTATTTTTAAAATAAAACCACTATGTATTATTTAATGAGAATGATATCCTCACTATGTTTATTAAAATTAATATAAAAAATTTTGAATGATAAATTTAAGGATTTGAAAGTTTATAAATTTGATTATTGTTTATATTTTTCTATATGTATTTTGGATTTAAATTAATTTTTTTATATTTTATATAAAATGTAAAAAAACTTTTATATTGTAATATTTGCTATTTTGTATAAAATAATTAATGATTATAAAAGTTGTGCTCTCAATCTCATATCATATTAAGTGTTAGAAAACACTCTAAAAATTATTAAAAATGACTTTTTATAATTATAATTATAATTATTATGATTTACAATAAGTTGTGCGAATTTTAAAAAAATTCACGACCGCGATACCCGCAGTGACCGCAATAGCATCCGTTATGTCCGCAACCGCAATAAACGCAACGCGACCTAAAACGCGGCCGCAACCACAATTTAAATCCCTATTTATAACTCAAGCTAAGGAACTCCAAATTAAGATCTGTTAATTTTCCCTGAAACTAGACTCATATATCTTCTTACCATAAAATTTTCAGAATTTTTGGTTTATCCAATAAGTACAGTTTATTCTTTAAAGTAACCCCTGTTCTGCTGTCTGATAGTTCTGACCCTTCTTCACTAAAAATTAATTATCTCTTCATACAGGATTCAAATGATGTTCTTGTTTGTTTCTATTAAAAATAGACTCATTCAGGATTCTATACATATAAATTTAAGCCCCTAATTATTTTTCTTAAACTTTTTTATGATTTTTCAAAGTCAGAACAGGGGAACCCAAATTCATTCTGCCCTTGTCTCACAAAATTCATTATATCTCAAAATTTACAAATCTATTGCTTATGATATTTCTTCTATGAGAAACTAGACTCAATAAGCTTTAATTCCATATTTTTTTCATCTTCTAATTCGATTTCTACAATTTATGGTGATTTTTCAAAATTAGTCTACTGCTGCTGTCCAAACTGTTTTGTGCAAGCTGTTTATTACCATTTTTCCCCTAAGCTTTTAATAAATGATAATTTCGTCCCTACTCAATTAGCCTCTCAATTGACCTGATTTTTCTCAATTAACATTTTATTATATCACCTTAAACTAGATTACAACCTTTAGGAATCATAATTTCAGCAATAGACTTTAATTCCATGCATTTTCACAATTAGGTCCTAAAAATCAATTTCTATTGAAATTACCTAATAAAATCATCTCATAAACAAATTAAAGATTTAATTTCATTCTATTTCATCATAAACTTACAGCACTCAACCATGGTGACTTTCAATTTCGTCCATGAAATCAAAAACTAATGAATTTAATAGTAGGACCTAGTTGTAAAAGTCTTAGAAACACAAAAATTACAAGATAAAGGCAAGGATTAACTCACTTGGTGCAAAAATTATGGAATATCAGCTTAGATAACCCTCCTATGGCATTTTTAGCTGCTTGAATTGAAGAGAAATGAAGAGAAATCTAGATATTTCCTATTTAGTCCTAGCTTTATTTAGTTAATTTTACAATATTCCAATTTTGCCCTTAATTTATCAATTTTCCTGCTGATTTCATGCCCTTGCCGTCCAGCCATAATAAATTTTGGGTCTAATTGCCTTTTAAATCCTTTCTCATTAGACTCTTAAGCTATTTAATCATTCTAGCAACTTTTACACCTATTACAATTTAGTCCTTTTCATTTAATTGACTACCCAAACATTAAAATTTCCTAATGAAATTTTAATACCACATTACTAACATTTCATAAATATTTATAAAATTATTTTTGACTCGGTTTTACAAGATAGAGGTCCCGATACCTTATTTTTACCCAATTTCTTCAATAATTTCTTTTCCTAACTAACCACTAAATCGGTAAAATTTTTCTATCAATATTTTCATATGATTTTCCTATCATATCAATTTTTATGCAAAAATATTGAAATAAATTTCTCTTTAAATCGGATTTGTGGTTACGAAACCATTATTCCGATAACCTTGAATTTAGGCCATTACAACTCCCCCCTTTAGGATTTTCCTCCTCGAAAATCTTTCCAGTAAAGAGGTTTGGGTATTATTTCCTCATTGCCTCCTCCGGTTCCCATGTCGTTTCCTCAATCCCGTGCTTTTGCCACAATACTTTAACCAAATTTATCTTTTTATTTCTAAGCTCTTTTGTCTCCTATGCCAATATCTTGACCAGTTCTTCACTGTAAGTCATATCCGGTTGAGTATCCACTTCTGTCGGAGAAATAACATGTGAAGGATCTGACCGATATCGTCGTAACATAGATACATGAAAAACATTATGAATTCTATCAAGTTCCGGTGGTAATGCCAATCGATAAGCGACCGGTCCAATTCTTTCTATGATTTCATATGGCCCGATGAATCTCGGACTCAGTTTACCCTTTCGACCGAATCGGAGAACTTTCTTCCAAGGAGATACTTTCAGGAATACCTTGTCACCGACTTGAAATTCAATCTCTTTTCGTTTAAGGTCGGCATATGATTTTTGACGATCGGAAGCTGCTTTTAGACTATCTCGAATAACTTTACTTTTTCTTCTGTTTCCCGGATCAAATCAACCCCATGTATCTTCCTTTCACTAAGCTCTGTCCAATATAACGGTGCTCTACATTTTCTACCATACAAAGCTTCATACTATGTCATTTTAATACTCGACTGATAACTATTATTGTAAGCAAATTCAATCAAAGGTAGATACCTCTCCCAATTACCTTCAAACTCTAGTATACAACATCGGAGCATATCTTCCAATACTTGAATTACACGCTTAGATTGACCATCTGTCTGAGGATGAAATGTAGTGCTGAAAAACAACTGAGCACCCAAGGCTTCTTGCAATTTGTCCCAGAAACGAGACGTAAATCGGGGATCTCTATCTAATATAATGGTGACAGGCACTCCATGTAGCCTGACAATCTCAGATATGTATAGTTCAGCTAATTTATCTAAAGAATAATCAATACGTACCGGAATAAAGTGAGTTGACTTTGTCAATCGGTCAACAATCACCCAAATAGCATCTTTTTTCCTCGGAGACAAAAGTAACCCCGATACAAAATCCATAGTGATTTTTTCCCATTTCCATTCCGGTATAGTAATTGGCTGAAGTAACCCCGAAGGTACCTGATGTTCAGCTTTAACTTGCATACATATTAAACACCTTGATACAAACTCAAAGATATCACGTTTCATTCCCGACCACCAGTGCATCTTTTTCAGATTATTATACATTTTATTACTCCCCGGATGTACAGACATAGTACCGCTGTGAGCCTCGCGTAGAATCTTCTGTATAAGCTCTGAATTCTGAGGTACACATACCCTACCTTTGAATAATAAACAACCATCAGAACCAATCTGAAATTCAGAATCATTACCTGACTCACACTGTGCCCCTTCAACTTGTAACTTCTCATCATTCTTCTAAGTTTCACATATTTGTTGTAAAAATGTCGGTTTAGCTTTCAATTCAGCTATGATTGAACCATCATCAGTCAGTGATAACTGGGTATTCATAGCTCGTAAAACAAACAGAGATTTTCAGCTCAAAGTATCAGCTACAACATTAGCTTTACCTGGATGGTAATCAATAATCAAATCATAGTCCTTTATCAGTTCAAGCCACCTGCGCTGTCTCAAATTCAAATCTTTCTGTGTCATCAAATATTTCAAGCTTTTATGATTAGTATAAATATGACATTTCTCACCGTACAAGTAATGCCGCCATATCTTCAGCGCAAATACAATAGCAGCTAATTCAAGATCATGTACTGGGTAATTTCTTTCATGTGGTTTAAGTTGTCTTGAAACATAGGCTATTACTTTACCTTCTTGCATTAAGACACAACCTAAACCATTTAATGAGGCATCACTATAAATAACAAATTCCTTACCCGGTTCAGGCTGTACTAATACATGTGCTTTTGTTAGTAGATCTTTCAATCGATTGAAACTCTGCTGACATTCAACAGTCCACTCGAACTTTACATCTTTCTGTAATAATCGAGTCATCGGAGAAGCTATCATAGAGAATCCCTGTGATTTTACTTCTAACTTCAGATACATTCTTTGGTGGATTCCAATTGACAATAGCTGAGATTTTACTTGGATCTACCCTGATGCCTTCGGCAGATATAATGTGTCCAAGAAAACCCACTTCTCGGAGCCAAAATTCACATTTATTGAATTTAGCATATAACTGCTTCTCTCGCAGAATTTGCAATACAATTCTCAAATGTTCTGTATGTTCTTCTTCATCCCGAGAATAAACCAAAATATCATCAATGAATACTACTACAAATCTATCTAAGTACGGTCTGAATATCCGGGTCATCAAATCTATGAATACTGCAGGTGCATTAGTTAGCCCAAACGGCATAACCAGAAACTCATAATGTCCGTACCTGGTTCTGAAGGCTGTTTTTGGCACATCTGACTCCTTTACCTGTAGCTGATAATAACCCGATCGAAGATCAATCTTTGAAAACACAGTAGCACCTTTTAGCTGATCAAATAAATCATCAATCTGGGGTAACGGGTACTTATTCTTTATGGTTACTTTATTAAGCTGTCGGTAGTCATACACAATCTCAAAGACCCATCTTTCTTTTTCACAAACAAAACCGGAGCACCCCAAGGTGAATGACTCGGTCGAATAAAACCCCTATCAACAAGCTCTTGCAACTGTGTCTTTAACTCTTTTAATTCTGTAGGAGCCATCCAGTACGGAGCTATGGAAATCGGAGTAATTCCCGGAATCAACTCTATAGAAAATTCCACTTCTCTTTCTGGTGGCAATCCTGGTAATTCCTCTGGAAACACATCGGAAAATTCACATACCACTGGAACTGCCTGTATTTTTGACTCAGATACTTTGGTGTCGAGTACATAAGCCAAGTAAGCATCATACCCCTTTTTGACATACCTCTGTGCTGTCATTACTGAAATCACATCAGATAACCCTTCTGTCTGATCAGATTTAACCCGGAGCAACTCACTATTCTGACATTTTAGCACAATATATTTTTGTCTACAATTTACTATTGCATCATGCTGGGTTAACCAATTCATGCCAAATATCACGTCAAATTCATCAAATGGCAGTAACATCAAATCAGCCGGGAAACAATAACCTCTTACCATCAGTGGACAATTTTTACAAATTTTATCCATCAATACAGACTGGCCCAGGGGGTTCAAGACTTGAACCAAAAATTCAGTAGGTTCAACAGATAAATTTTTAACAATTGCAAGTTTAACACATATATATGAATGCGTAGAACCAGGATCAATCAATGCAGTATTATCAGTATCAAGTAAAGAAAATGTACTAGTAATAACATCGGGTGCTGTGGCATCTTCTCTGGCACGAATGGCATATGTCCTAGCAGGTGCTCGTGCCTCAGACCTGCCTGCAATATCTTTCGTAGCTCCTCGGCTACCACTAACATTACCAGATGGTCGAGGTGGTCTACCGCTCGAAACTGGATTACTCGGCTTTGATATCTGTTCAGCTTCTTTTTCACCCATTTCTAGACAATCTATGAGGAAATGGTCAAAAGAACCACATCGGTAACAAGCCCCGCTCTTTAATCGACATTCACCAAAATGAGCTTTATTACAGTACTGGCATCTCAGCTTAGGAGTGCTAACACTGCCAACACTGGTCACTGATGGAGTGGAAGGTCTTGGATTAGTGCGTTGAGAACCTCGCTCTCTACCCGAATACCCAGTGGCTGAGGTAAAACGATCCTGGTACTTCTTCAATTTCTTTGAAGCAGAAAACTGGGATTTCCCCATCGGTCTTTTACTAAAAAATCGAGCTTCCCTCTCAGCCTGTTTCTTTTCTTTGCTCAATTCTTCTGCTTTATAAGCTCTCTCTGCCAATGTAGCAAACTCTCAAATTTTAAGAATTCCGATCAGTAGCTTAATGTCTTCGTTCAACCCTTTTTCGAATCATTTGGACATTTCAGCTTCTGACTGTACCCATTCTCGAGCATATTTACTCAATCGAACAAATTCTCTTTCATACTCAGATACTGATCTGTTACCCTGTTTCAGCTCAAGAAATTCTTTTCTCTTTTGATCGAGAAACCTCTGACTGATATATTTCTTTCTGAACTCGGTCTAAAAGAATTCCCATGTAATTTCTTCTTTCGGAACAACTGAAGCTTTAGTATTACACCAATGGTAAGCTGTGTCTTTTAGCGGTGAGACGGCACATTTCAGACATTCTTCTGGTGTAAAAGATAATTCCTCCAAAACCCGAATAGTGTTTTCTAACCAGAATTTAGCCCGTTCGGAATCATCATCAACTACTGCTCGAAATTCTTCGGCCCTGTATTTTTGAATTTTATCTACTGGAGCTTTCCCTTTTCTGATAGATTCAGTACCTGTACCCTGTGGGATTTTGGGAACCAGTGGAGGAGCAGGAGGGGAAGCTTGAACTTGCTGCACTACAGGGTTAGTTCTTAAGTATTGACTAAACCATTCATTCATCATTTGAAAGAAGGCTGTTTTTGCCTCCTCCCCTCGACCCTCTGTCTCGGGCCTTTTACTGCTAGTTTCTTCTCTTTGTATTGAAGTCGGAGCATGACTCCCAGCTTCCTCAGATTGAGCTCGGTCAGATGACATTACTATAAGAAAAACACATTTTAAATGGTCAAGAGATATCACACTATCAATAATAATTTAAATGGCATGTATAGCTAATCCCGTATTTACTACATCGGTCCTAGAATCGGCTAAACTGTAGCTCTGATACCAACAAATGTAATACCCCCTACCCGTACTCATTGCCAGAATAAGGTACGAGCTATTACCGGAGTTTACGATTTTTTTATATATTCAATATAGCCCCTTTATAAATATCTAACATTGCCTGCAATATTAAATCGAGACAAAAAATAATCCACATCAACCAATCCAATTCAACATATTTTCAAGATAGGTTAACGCATATATATTCACGCATATTTATAAGATAACATCATCGCATACCAAAACCAAGATTTGTTAGCCAAACCATTGGTTGACCTTACATTCATTTCACAGAATCATTTACTTTATTAGCTTATATATGCCATTGATTTTCAAAATAAAGTTTTTTTTATATACTGAAATCTTGAGGTTGATAGTGTGATGTGTCTCCGACCAAATCTGACCTCCGAGCTCTTAACACTACAAAACAGGGAAAAAGGAAACGGGGTAAGCACTTCGTGCTTAGTAAGCTCATGTAACAAGAATTATACTGACCTAATATTTTCAATACAATACAATAAACATTCATATATCCATTCAATGCATTATTACCCTAATATGCACAAACTCAACATTCAAGTTAGTACAATAATTTCCATGTACCAATAATATATACCATGATTGATGAGCTCATCAATACCATGATTTCCATTTCCTTGTTATTTTTCCATATTTATCCCGTTGAATTTATCGGAATTTCGATAGATTTTTCAGAGGTACACTTTTAGTGTACAATTCCGGGTCCGTCAATTCATATTATTGTGTGCACATTTCCATTTCAGAGAGCACACTCCCGCGAACCTCAACCTTACAGCGAGATTACCAGTCCAGGCTAAATCCCCTGTAATATAAACTCATAGAGTATTGTTGGGATTACCAGTCCAGGCTAAATCCCCTGCAACGACAATTACTCTAATGAGCTTAGATTTGAATTACCAGTCCAGGATAAATTCAGACCCTAATTCGGATTACCCGTCCAGGCTAAATCCATTTTCCACATATTCTTCGGGGAGGGCTATATCAGGATAGGATCACCCGTCCGGGCTTGATCCTTTTTACCGTCAATTCCTTTTCAGATATCCATCGAATTTTCCTTTCATTCAACCGGGATTTCTTCCTCTTTTATCAAATATGTCAATGTTTCATAAAATTTCATATAATGAACATTCAAATCATATTCATATCAAAAACATGCATTTCAAGCATTTAAGAATATAATTCAAGTTACACGAACTTACCTTGATACTTGTTTGTAAACAAAAAAAATCTACTAATCCCGAACTTTTTCCTTTCCTCGATCTAGCTTTGTATTTGAATCTTCTGGGTCTAAATAAATAAATTTAATTATCAATTAAATACATTTCATGTTCATATGCAACATTCTCTATAGTTCAACTATTATTATTTATAGTTTATTCAAAGCTATTTATTTGAGTCATAGTCACTAAATTATTTATAAATCAAGCTACGGAACTCCAAATTAAGATCCGTTAAGTTTCCCTAAAACTAGACTCATATATCTTCTTACCATAAAATTTTAAGAATTTTTGGTTTATCCAATAAGTACAGTTTATTCTTTAAAGTAACCCCTATTCTGCTGTCTGACAGTTCTGACCCTTCTTCACTAAAAATTAATTATCTCTTCATACAGGATTCAAATGATGTTCTTTTTTGTTTCTATTAAAAATAGACTCATTCAAGATTCTGTAAATATAAATTTAAGCCCATAATTATTTTTCTTCAATTTTTTTTATGATTTTTCAAAGTCAGAACAGGGGAACCCAAATTCATTCTGACCTTGTCTCACAAAATTCAGTATATCTCAAAATTTACAAATCCATTGCTTACATTATTTCTTTTATGAGAAACTAGACTCAATAAGCTTTAATTCCATATTTTTTTTCATATTCTAATTCAATTTATAAAATTTATGGTGATTTTTCAAAGTTAGTCTACTGCTGCTGTCCAAACTGTTTTTGTGCAAGCCGTTTATTACCATTTTTCCCCTAAGCTTTTAAGAAATGATAATTTCGTCCCTACTCAATTAGCCTCTCAATTGAGCTGATTTTTCTCAATTAACATTTTATTCTATCACCTTAAACTAGTTTACAACCTTCAGAAATCAGAATTTCAGCAATAGACTTTAATTCCAAACATTTTCACAATTAGGTCCTAAAAATCAATTTCTATTGAAATTACCTAATAAAATCATCTCATAAATAAATTAAAGCTTTAATTTCATTCTATTTCATCATAAACTTACAGCACTCAACCATGGTGTCTTTCGATTTCATCCCTGAAATCAAAAACTAATGAATTTAATAGTAGGACCTAGTTGTAAAAGTCTTAGAAGCACAAAAATTACAAGATAAAGGCAAGGATTAACTCACTTGGTGCAAAAATTATGGAATATCAGCTTAGAGAACCGTCCTATGGCATTTTTAGCTGATGGAATTGAAGAGAAATGAAAAGAAATCTAGATATTTCCTATTTAGTCCTAGCTTTATTTAGTTAATTTTACAATATTCCAATTTTGCCCTTAATTTATCAATTTTCCTGCTGATTTCATCCGTTGCCATCCAGCCATAATAAATTTTGGGTCTAATTGCCTTTTAAATCCTTTCTCATTAGACTCTTAAGCTATTTAATTATTCTAGCAACTTTTACACCTATTACAATTTAGTCCTTTTCATTTAATTGACTACCCAAACATTAAAATTTCCTAACAAAATTTTAATACCACATTACTAACATTTCATAAATATTTATAAAATTATTTTTGACTTGGTTTTACGAGATAGAGGTCTCGATACCTTATTTTTACCCAATTTCTTCAATAATTTCTTTTTCTAACTAACCACTAAATCGGTAAAATTTTTCTATCAATATTTTCATACGATTTTCCTATCATATCAATTTTTATGTAAAAATATTGAAATAAATTTCTCTTTAAATTGGATTTGTGGTTACGAAACCACTATTCCGATAACCTTGAATTTAGGCCATTACATATACTTAGCGAGAAAACACATTCATTGCGAATATCAATACATATGATCTATTTCTCTTACTTCATTGTTTTTATTCATTCCATTGTTATTGGTTCTACATGCAATTCATTTTTGGTTATCTCGATCTAGAGACGGGATCAATTGAAGATAATTAGGGCTTAAATAATTTGTAATTAAATTTTGGCTTATCGCCTATTAATTATAAAATTATTTAGTCACGAAGTCATTTCATTAAGGTATCATGATTGAACTCTCTCTTATTATATACCATTATGAAAGCCACTCATTGAGTGCTTGTCTGGTATCCTTGTCATAAGTGTGTTACCCTCATAAGATATCCTTAATCTTTTTGGGATAAATTTATTCTCCTAATATAATTATATTTTATCTCATTGGAACCATTGCATATTCCCTAAGGAAAAGTTAATTACTAACAAATAGTAATTAAATTATTTATCACTCAGACAAATGACCCATGGTCATGTCACTTTCATCTATCATTTAATGCCAACGAGAGGATATCATTTACCATTTAATTGGGATATGAATTCTACTATTGTGGAATGATGCTCCTTATTGTAGAAATCGTATACTCAATGTTCCAACTTTTAGTTCATTATCTATTTGAAATTAGGTTTTTATTTACATCAAAGCATAGAAGTCACATTGACATAATCTATCATCCACTTAGGATTGAGTTATAACACAGAAACTTAGCTCTGATCAAAAGAACCAAAAGTTGTAGCTCGAGTACCCGAACCATGGTTGGTACGACTAGCATTTTGTTTCATGTCAACATCAGTATTATCTCCATTGTCCGTAACATTAGAAGCATGTGACTCCTTATCCTTATAATCTTTGGACTCTATCCAAGCCAAATTTTGGCTATGAGATTCGACAACGACTTCATTGTGAATAACACATGAGTTTGTCTTATCAACCTTTTTATCTAAATAATCTAATTTTCTCTAATTCATTGTGATTAGATTTCACAAAAGCTTTTAGTTGCATCATCTCTCTTGTGAACTTGTCCATTATACCAATAAGATTTTCAAGGGTAAGGACCAGTTTATCACTTGTGTCCTCTTTACTACGTGTACGTGTCATGGGCCAAAGTGCAAAGCCCGTGACCATGGTAGAAGATGTGCCCCATGGAGGTCTGTCAATTAGTTGGGGATCATTTAGCACATAAGAATTGGCCTGATTTCAAGAACTATTGGAAAAGCCTATTAGACTGAAGCCTGGGTGACCCAATGATGAAGATATGGCAACATAGGGCATCTTGATAAAGATAGGAACTAATCTTAAAAGATTGATAAGAATCATATATTTTAAAGATTAGATTAGATTTGATATTTTGTAATCTTGTAAATCCCTAAAATCAAGGGATAGGCTAATCTTGTCTGTCCGTTTAATTTGGTCTTAACCGTTGGTTTTAGGGGAGCTCAACTATAAATAGAGAGCATCCCCTCACTTGTAAACCATCCATTGTAACTTGAATTCTTAAGAGTAATAGAATTCTTTGAGCATTTACTCAAACACCTTTTGTGTGTTCTTTCTATAGCTTATTGTTGTTCTTTCGTAGCTTCTTTTGGCACAATTACTTTTGCTATATAAATTGGTGCCCTGGAGGAATTCTAAAAGAATCCACACTTTTGGGGGTAAAGGCTGACTTAGGCAAGTTTGGAGCAAACAGATCGCCTAAAGCCACAAGGATTGCGAGACGACAGATCTAGCCCCTTGACAAGCGGTATCTAAGCTATTGGTTCGAAGGCACTGTTGGGATATTAAAAGAAGTTGTTGATCAGAATGAGCCAATTAAGACCTATGGGAGGGCCAAAAAAGTAAGTCGTTCGAGGAACATGCTGTTAGCTTTGGAAAATCGAGTGGGTAATCTCGAGGAGTCCGTAGGGGATATAAAGAAGACGCTTGAGTTGGTTGAGGGACACATAGATGAGTTTGATTCAATGGAAGAGAAAATAAGAGAATTCATATTAGATTCTCTCGGTGCTAATGCTGAAAAGATGAATGGATTAGTCCATTCCACTACAGAAAAGCTAGCAGAGAGGGATAATACTCTCGAGGATATGGTGTTAGCCATGAAAAAAGAAATCGAAAAGCTTAAGAGGGAGTTCGGAATTTACAAAGCTGCTTTGAGTAATGGGATGTTGACTTTGAGGTCGAAGCAACAAGCAATAGATGTTTCCAAACTAGAGAAGTTTAAGGGTGCAAGGTTCGCAAGGGATGTGGGCAATTTCTTGTGGGAAATGGAGCAATACTTTCGAACGATTAGTGTCGAGGATGATTCCATTAAAGTAAACACAATCTATTTATTGATGTTACTCTCTTGTGGTGGTTTCGTAGGTCTACGAATGAGAAACGTGGTGGGAACGCAATTGGGAATTAGGAGGAGTTCTAAAGAGAGTTGAAGAAGAAATTTTACCCGCAGTATGCCGAGAATGAGGCTCGGGTATAGTTGCGTTGTTTTACGCAACAAGGCACTGTTCGGGAGTATGTTTGAGCATTTAGCAAATTTGTAATACCCCAAAACCCGGCCTAGAAGTTTAGATTGAATGTGAAAAGACCCAAATTTTAAGGTCATCAGAAAAGTGAATTTTCGGGTCTTTGATTCTGAAAACTAGATTCGTAAATATTTATTAGAAATATTTACGAAGTTAAGTAAGAGGTTAATTGGATTTTAATTAAGTAAATCTAGCTTAATTAAGGTTAATTTAGTGAAAGGACTAAATTGAATAAAGTGTAAAAGTTTAATTATAAACTATAGAAAAGTTAAGGGACTAAATTAGCAAATAAACCTTATGTGACAAGTGTGTGGTAAGTATAAATACATATGTATTATTTTAATTGGTACAAATGTATGTATATATATGTATTTACTTATTATATAAGTAAATAATAATATAAAGTAAATTATATTATATTATATAATTATAATATATTAATTAAATAAAGAATGAATAAAGAAAATAAAAGAAATAAAACATAAAGAAAAAGAGAAAGAAAGGCACGAATAGTAGGGAAAGAAAGAAAGAAAAAGAAAAGGAAAAGGAAAATTTAGGGTTTTAGAGTTTCAAGCTTGATTGGTAAGCCAATTTAATCCATGTTCTTGTAATTTTGGTGTCTATGGAATCCTAGGAAGAAATACTAATTGAATTATGTTGAAATTTAGGAAGATAGTGAATTTTTAGATATTGATTAAGTTGAATTATTGAGTAAATTATGAGATAAAATGATAGAAATTTAAGTTAGAAGTGGGAGAAGGATTAAATTGTAAGAGAGAGATATAAGTTTTGAAATAGTAGGGATTGAATTGAGATAATTCTATAATTAATATTTTATACTGTAAAATTTAAGAGTTGAATAGTCTAAAGTGATAATTGAATGAAAATATATGATTTATTTTGAAGAAAAAGAATGGTTATGGTGGAAGGACTAAATTGAAGTTTATGTAAACGTTACATGGAAATAAAAGAGTGTGTTATTAAATAACATACATTGATAATTTTAAATTTTAAATTTTATGTAGCCAACGTAGCACCGGAAACGTCATCGAAAAAGGGAAAGGAGAAAGTGAACGAGGATATCGAGTAAACTCGAGAATTACGGTTTGTATTTCTATAAACTATGCTTAATAATTTAATAAATGTAATTGTTATTTTTAATTGGTTAGTATGTATGATAAATGATGTGATAGAAATTGTTACTGTTTATGTATCAAAATGAAATGATTCAAATACCCTATTAACAGTGTCGGGCTAAGTCGGATATAGTTGGCATGCCATAGGATTGGAAATGTACAGGGATATTCCGACTGTGTGTCGATGAGACACTGTTACTGTTCTGGATTCGTTCCAAAGAGGTACTCTGTACCTGACTGCTACTGTTACTGTTACTGTTACCCTTACGGTGTATTCCGGCTTCGACCGATGAAATACTGTATGATATCTAGGTGTGTGGGTTGGATCCGTGTATCCGTCCAGGTCTGAGTTATGTTAATAGGGGTAAATGAAAGTACTGAAGACCGACTACTATTGATTATGTGACTGTGACTGTTATACGATTGTTGAAAGGTATCGAATGATATGAAAAATATATAAAGAATTGTTTAATTACATTTAAGAGCTAAAAGATGAAGGCAAGAGATTAAGCTATTAAGACTATGAAAGTAAAAGTTTTGAGTTACAATACATATACGTGGCTTATTATTGTTCTAAGCATTAGTTATAGAAATACCACTGAGTGTATACTCAGCGTACGATTTGTTTCCGTGCACAGGTTAGGTACAAAGTAACTAACGTCTCAGCATCCGAACTAACTCACGAACTCAAGTAATTGGTGAAGTTTCTTGTCTTAAAGAATGACATGTACCTAGGTTGTTTTGATGTTAAATTGTTTATAAGTGAAATTAATGAAGAATGTTAGTAGATAGTTAATGGATGTAATGAGTGTGTTATAATATAGTCCTTTTTGAATTGAATTGAATGGTACTTAAGTGCAAATTTTGAAATAGTTTGTTTAAGGGTTATTGAATATAAGTGTTAGACTATGGTATGATGGTTTAACGAGTATTAAGTGTGTTTATCATATTTTGGATTGGTTGAAAGTTTTAATATTAGATTGCTTATTGTTTAAAGTTTGCAAGGTTGGTAAATTTGAATTCTAAAGTTCTTTTGGAGTCCATACGGTATGTCACACGGGTGTGTGACCAGACCGTGTGAAACATACGGCTTGCACACGGGCATGTTGTTAGGCCGTGTGTCCCCTGCACCTAAAATGCTACAAACAGGTTGTCACACGGGCTGAGCACACGGGTGTGTGCCTTGGCCGTGTGAAATTAATTAATTTATAGGTATAAGTCAGAGAGCCCCACGGGTTGATAACACAGGCGTGTCACATCAGCCACACGGGCGTGTCACATCAATCACACGGGCGTGTGGTACTATTCAAAGGAAGAAATTTTGAAATTTCACGAAAAATTTTCTAAACTTTCGATCGAGCCCTGGTTTGTTTAATATGTTCTTATTAAGTACCGTGGGCCTATTAAAGCTATATTTAGATGTATAGTATTGCATTTATTCTTGTTTTACGTGTAAATGTACTGTAATGACCGGTAATACTCCGTAATCCTGTTTCGACGATGGGACGGGGTTAGGGGCGTTACATTTAGTGGTATCAGAGCTAATCGAGTTTAGTCAATTCTAGGATTAAGTCAAGTATTAAAAGGAGTCAAGAGGTACATGCCATTTTTATGTTAAATTTGAGCCAGGATTGGATGCTGATATATATATACTGATAAATTAACTCTGTTTTATAGTGAGTAAAAGATGTCTAACGAAAGTATCGAGGGTACCGATCAAGAAATGTACCGCAGAAATGAATCACGTGATGTAAATGAATCTGAATCCACAACCCCAAGTGTAGACCCGGTAGGTAACCACCCACCGAATATTGGAAGGGATAATACAGAAATATTTAGAATGATTGTCGAAGCTCTTCAAAGAGTGGTAGGAAGTATACCTGCTACTACTTTTACCCCTGCTACCCGACGAGCCCCTATTAAGGAACTACGAAAGTATAGAGCTACAGAATTTCTGGGATGAAAGGGAACTGATTCAACAACAACTGAAAATTGGTTAGAGATTACCAAGAGAATTTTGAAGCAATTAGAATGCACACCACAAGAAAGTTTAGTGTGTGTTGTTTCTCTGTTACAAGAAGAGGCTTACAGATGGCGGGAATCAGTGATTCAGAATGTACCAGAAGAACAGGTAAACTGGGAATTCTTTCAACGGGAATTTCAGAGGAAGTATTTGGGAGAGACATATATGGAAGACCAGAAACAAGAATTTTTAATGTTGAAGCAGAAGGATATGTCTGTAGTGGATTATGAATGAGAATTCTTGAGACTGAGCAGATATGCAACTGAATTTGTACGTACTGAAGCTGACAGATGCAAGAAATTTCTAAGAGGACTACGAGATGAATTCCAATTGCAATTGATGCCTCTACGGATTATAGAGTTTGCAGATTTCGTAGAAAGAGCTAAAATGATTGAACAAGTACTAGGGAAGAGTAAAAAGTCTGAAACTGCCTGTTCAACTAGAAAATGTCCTAGAACTGTTAGTTCAAGTCTACAATTCAAACGATCGAGGGAATCTCGGGGTAGTGGAAGATTCAGTTCAAGACCAAAAAGAGGAGACAGAAGTTGAAAGAGATAGGCTACTGTATCTACTGGCAGTATCAGAAGCCCAGCTCAGAACATTGAAATTCCAGAATGTGAATGTCGTGGAAACAAATATAAGGAAGAATGTAGAAAGTTAACTGGGGGTTGTTTTCGATGTGGATCCACTGATAATTTTATACAGGACTGTCCAAAGATTGGTAAGGTAACACCAATGGTATCACAAAGATCTTAATCTATTTCCAAAGGTCAAGGGTCTGGCCGAAGTGGTCTAGTTGCTAGAGGAGGTACTAGAAGAACTAGTGAAAATGCTACACAATAATCTGAAGTATGAGTTTCAGCCCAAGCATATGTTGTAGAAACTCGAGATAAGGGAGATGCTCATGATGTGATGATAGGTATATTCTTATTACATTCAGAACCCATTTATGTTTTAATAAATCTAGGATCGTCACATTCCTATTTTAATACAAAATTGGTTGAGACGGGAAATTTAATACTTGAATTGTCTAAAGTAACGATAAAAGTGTCTAGTCCATTGGGGCAAACTATGTTAGTGAATTAGATATGTCGAAGATGTCCATTAATGATTCAGGATAAAATCTTTTCTGTTGATCTGTTGATCATGCCATTCGGTGACTTTGATATTATATTGGGTATGGATTGGCTATCAGAACATGGAGTAACTTTGGACTGTAATAAAAAGAAATTCACTGTTCAAAATGAAGATGGTGATCAGATTGAAGTAAATGGTATTCGGACTAGTGGTTCAGCTCAAATCATTTCTGCAGTTAAAGCTAGTAAGCTTCTTTATCAAGGATGTGCTGCTTTCTTAGCATATGTTATTAATTCCAATTCGGCTGAAAGTCAGTATAGTAAAATCCAAACTGTATGTGAATTTCCTAATGTGTTTCTTGAAGAATTGGCTGGATTACCTTCTAATCGGGGGTTGAATTTGTGATTGAAGTATACCCGGGTATAGATCCAGTGTTAATACCTCTATATCAAATGTCACCTACTGAGTTGAAGGAGCTGAAGGTACAACTGCAAGACTTATTGGACCGAGGGTTTATACGACCTAGTACGTCACCGTGGGGAGCTCTAGTGTTATTTGTTAAAAAGAAAGATGGTTCGATGTGGTTGTATATTGATTATCGACAGTTGAATAGGGTGACTATCAAGAATAAATACCCGCTACCTCGCTTTGATGATTTATTTGATCAACTAAAAGGAGCTTCTGTATTTTCAAAAATTGATTTGAGGTCGGGATATTATTAGCTAAAGGTAAAAGAGAGTGATGTACCGAAGATAGCATTTCGTACACCGTATGGACATTATGAATTTTTGGTGATGCCATTTGGGTTAACAAATGCTCCGGCTGCTTTTATGAATCTTATGAACTGAATTTTTCAGCCATACTTGGATCAATTCGTAGTGGTTTTTATAGATGATATTTTAGTATACTCGAAGTCTGAAACTGAACATAAATAGCATCTTAGAATTTTTTTACAAATATTGTAAGAGAAACAACTATATGGGAAATTGCGTAAGTGTGAGTTTTGGTTAACGGAGGTTGTATTCCTTGGTCATGTAATCTCAACAGATGGGATAAGAGTCGACCCAAAGAAGATTGAAGCCATACTTTAATGGAAAGTTCCCAGAAATGTGTCAGAGGTACGTAGTTTCCTTGGGTTGGTCGGATATTATCGAAGGTTTGTGAATGGATTTTCAAAAATAGCTTTACCGATGACAATGTTATTGCAAAAGAATGTTCCGTTTGTTTAGAGTGAGCAGTGTCAAAAAAGTTTTGAAATGTTGAAGCAAATGTTGATAGAGGCACAAATGTTGACTTTTCCAAAATCGGAAAAAGATTTCGTTGTGTGCAATGATGCTTCCTTAAATGGTCTCGGGTGTGTACTGGTGCAAAATGGAAAGGTAATTGCTTATGCTTCACGGCAATTGAAACCGCATGAACGCAATTATCCAATACATGATCTAGAATTAGCAGCAGTGATATTTTCCTTGAAGATTTGGAAACATTACCTATACGGCGAAAAGTGTTATATTTACTGTAACACCCCTAACCCGTATCCGATGCCGGGACAAGGTACGAGGCATTACCGGACCTAAACATATACATACATGTAAAAATTGGGCCATAAAATTTCTTTTAATTCGAACTTTTCAAACACATGCATGTCGTCCCTTAATTGGGTCTACGAAGCCTAAAACATACATTGGGATTAATTTGTGACTAAACTGAGAGCTCTAAGAAGATTCGGGAAAACTTAGGAAATTTTCCCAAGAAATAGGGTCACACGCCCGTGTGGACATAGGGACACGCCAGTGTGTCTTTGACACGCCCGTGTCCTCAGGACGTGTAACTTTCTATTTATGATGTTAGCATGCAAATTGAACCACACGGTCGGGCCACACACCCGTGTCTCCAAGCCGTGTCCCTCACACGGTTGAGACACACGACCGTGTCTCAGCCCGTGTGGCTAACACTTAGGCTCTTTTCCAAGCCATATTTCTCACCAATTTAATTATTTATTTCCACCAACATTTTAATACATTTATGAATCAATTTAAGGTATTCAAACAAGCCTTATAATTATCATCGTTTGTTCATTTCGTAGCCATATCAATCATGATAAAATCATAATAATTTGAATCTCAAACTTACTAAATACAAGCCATACCAATGGCTAGTTACAGTTATACCATTCATAAGCCAACATTGACTATTCAATTAATATATATCAGTCATATCTCTATAATTTAAATATATTTTCATAACAACTTATCTTGATTTCATACTATTTCATATTTGAGCTTAAATAACCAAAGTATTTGAAATATCATCTTTATTCAAATAGTACACATGAGATACATAATTCCATAATTATGAATGAACATATTTATCAAACATATTCCATATTCATATATTAATGTCTCAAGTCTCGATATATCAATAACCGTCATTTTCATGAATTTTGAGTTCAATTTCATAATTATTTGTCTCGTGTTTAGTTTATTCCATGTCGGAACTTTATTTATTTGATCATTTGAAATATCAATACATACGGACAGTACACTCAAGATGAACAATTATATAATCACAAATGAATTCATTCATCAACCAAGTTCTATATTCATGTCATATCAACTTGTACTTCCTTATATCACATAATTCCATATAACACTTACCAAACTTTGTCAAATTAGTGAACGTCTTATGGAATTGAGTACTTCATTTTCTCGATGCCATAGTTCAACTATGGTCTTACACATCTTCACATAATGATGCCAAACCCCAACTATTGTCTTACACATATTCATATATCGATGCCATAGTCCAGCTATGGTCTTACACGGATCACATATCACATATTGATGCCATAGCCCAGCTATGGTCTTACACGAATCACATATCTCATTGATGCCATATCCCAGATATAGTCTTATACAGTAGCATATATACACCGATGTCATATCCTAGATATGGTCTTATACGGAAGCACATAATTACATCTCTCCGATGCCATAGCCCAGCTATGGTCTTATATGGAAATCACATATCACATGTTGCCATGGTCCAACCATGGTCTTTTCCTTCAATTCGTTTTAGCCACTGAACGAAAGTACTCAACCATGAAGCTAGAGTATGAAAACCAGCTTGAACCCTCTTCCATGTTTATTTTTCAGCTGATGAAAATGAAGAGAATAGAAGAGAATTCTAGATATTCCCATTTGGTCCCATTTTTATTTAGTTAATTTTGGCAATTTTCTAATTTTTCCCTTAATTCACCCATTTCCTGATTTTTCTCAGCTATTGCCGCCCAAATTATCTCTTATGGGCTTACTTTCACTTTAGGTCCTTCCTCATTTGACAATTGAGCTATTTAATCCTTTTAGCAACTTTTACACTGTTTTCAATTTAGTCCTTTTTATTTAATTAACCACCCAAACGTTAAAATTTTCTGACGAAATTTTAATACTACCTTATTGATACTCCATAAATACTTATAAAAATATTTATGGCTCGATTTATAAAATCAAGATCTCGATACCTGTTTTCTTCAATTTCTTGACTTAATAAATTTTTATAAAACACAAATTACTAATTTAAAAATCTCTCAAAAATCACATTTGGCTCATAATTATTAAATAAATAAATTTACGAGCTTATTTGTCAAATTTAGTGGTCTCGAACCACTATTCTCGACATCATTGAAAGTTGGCTATTACATTTACACTGATCATAAAAGTCTCAAGTATCTTCTGTCACAGAAAAAATTAAATTTGAGACAACGTCGGTTGATAGAACTTTTAAAAGATTATGATTGTGTTATTGACTATCATCCGGGTAAAGCTAGTGTTGTAGCTAACGCACTGAGTAGAAAGACTGCAGTTGAACTGAGAACAATGCTTGCACGACTTAGTATCACAGATGGTGGAGGTCTTTTAGCTGGATTGAGAGTAAAGTCAATAATGTTTAATCAGATCAGGTCAGCACAATTGACAGATGGCAAACTAATGAAGAAAAGAGAGATGGTACAGAACAGTACAGCAGGGAACTTTAATATTGAAGAAAATGATTGTCTGAGATTTCAGAATCGACTCTGTATCCCAACTACTTCTGAAATAAAGGAATTGATTCTTCGAGAAGCTCATAATAGTCAGTTTGCATTACATCCTGGAGGAACAAAAATTTACCGTGATTTACGGGAAGTGTATTGGTGGCCGGATGTGAAGAAAGATATAGTGGAATATGTGGCTAAATGTTTAACATGTCAATGAGTTAAAGCTAAACATCAGGTTCCGACCGGATTACTTCAGCCCATTAATATTCTTGAATGGAAATAGGACTGCATCACGATGGACTTTGTAACCGGGTTACCATTGTCAGCAAGTAAGAAAAATGCTATTTGGTTGATTGTCGATCGACTTACAAAATCAGCTCATTTTATAGCAGTCAGAATGGATTGGTCACTACAAAATTGGCAGAAACTTATGTCCGGGAAATTGTGAGATTACATGCTATTCTTGTATCGATAATTTTTGACCGGGATCTATGGTTTACATCAAGGTTTTGGAAACAGTTGCATGAGCCCTCTTGGTATTCGACTTCATTTTAGTACAGCTTTTCATCCACAGGCCGATGGAAAATCAGAACGAGTTATTCAGATTTTAGAAGACATGCTCTGATACGTGATATTCGTGATAGGTTTTAAATATTTATAATCAATCGTTCTTGAAACTAAATATTATCACGATGAAGGCAAGTGTACCAATCGAACAGTAGTATAGCTTTAGCAAGACCGGATTATCGAACCCAAAGGAACTAAAAGTACTAGTATCAACTTTCTTTTTATTATCTAGCTTAAAAAATAAAAGTGTTTTGTTTATCTGACTAATTAACTAAACTAAGAAATCACGAAAAAGTTTTAAGGAAAAAACTTTTTAGAAAACTCGATTGATTAAGACTAACAACGTCTAACCCTAGATTGAATAATTGAAATCTCTTTCTAATTAACCCCCTAGAGTTGCATTAACTCGATCTATGGATCCCCTTATAAGGTTTCACCCTAATCCGACAAAATCTTGTCACCCTATCTCTAGGCGCACAATCAACTCTACTTAATTATAAAAAATTTACTCTTAGACAGGGTCTATTCCTCCTCCGAATAAGAGCCTAACTTGAATCAATACTGTGGAATATCAAAACAAGAATTAAGAACACATAATTAAGAACAAGTCAAATATTTATCATACAATTCAGATAATAATAACAAGATCTGTCTTAGGTTTTATTCCCCTTAGGTATTTAGGGGTTTTAGTCCATACTAATGAAAGAAAACATCTTGAAAGAATAAAAATAACAAAACATAAGAAAACCTAAAACTCCTGAGGGAATTTAAAGGGAGATCTTCAGTCTTGATGGTGAATCCAGCTTCTGAGATGGATCGATCAGCTTTCCTTGAGCAATTCATTGCTTCCTCCTGTCCGTCCCCCTTTTTCCTCCTCCTTTAGGGTGTATTTATAGGCTTTGGAATACCTAAGAGCCCTCAAAAGTGGCCTTTTCTGAATAGGACTCTGCTTGGGCTCGACAGGGACATACCCGTGTGACACGCCCGTGTACTATTACTCCAGGCCGTGGTCAAGCCTGTTAAATAGGCATGGGTGTGTGGTCTACCCGTGTGAGTCGTGCTTCAATTCTACCAAATTGACACGGCCGTGTGGTCTACCCGAGTGAGGAAGTCCAGGCCGTGTTAATTTCGTACTTTGGCCTATTGTCTCCGTTTTTGGCCTGTTTCTCGTTCCTTTCACTTTCCTATGCTCACCTAAGTATAAAACATGAAATTAAGGCATTAGGAGCATCGAATTCACCAAATCTAAGGAAAAACCATCTATAAAATGTACTAAGCATGGGATAAAAATATATATAAATTACGGTTTATCAAAAACCCCCACACTTAAGCATTTGCTTGTCCTTAAGCAAAATCCTCAACTCATAATCAAAATAAATTCTTCTCAACTTATAATTTCTATCGATAATGTCTCAAAATAATCTATAGGTAATCATACATTGAAAATTCAACTGAAAGAACATCAAAGTTTCAAACATTCCAAGTTGAGCATTTTATTATGAAAACATAGGTGTCTCCCATCATCTAAGTAATTACCTTTGATTCAAAATATCACAAAGTTTCATATCCTCACTAAAGATTCATTCGAATCACTCGAGGTGTTTAAGTACAATAAATGAAGCACTCAATAGCCAATAATGAAAAGTCATTACCATAGGCTTGCATGAAAATCAAATCTCCACCACTATAAATTGAGATGAAAAATCAATCAAAAGGTCTTTAGAGGGATTTAACGTGGCTTTGGTTAGAGGGTGTGGTCACAAGCTGAAAGAAAGGGTTAGAATCGAGATTGAATTGAAAAATTACCTAACTAGAAAAATGACTAGTCATCAATTGCGTACAACAGAGCTTTTTCTCAGAATATGGAATTTAACTTCTTTAGCTCAAAAGATCATTACTACTAATATGTATACATGTATTTTTTTTATTTTTTTAAGAACAAGTCAAATTATAAAATAGAACAAAACATATCTAAACAACTATTCCAACTCAGATCTCGATAAAAATAGGGATCAAATTAATTTAGGGGATTTCAACAATAATGAGTGATGGGTTAATATTGAGGGTAAATCAATGAATGGGTTGTTAGGCTTAAGGGGGTTCACTAAGGGTTAATTGTGAAGGTAGGCTTTTATGGAGTGAGTGGGTTAAACCTAAGTGCCTTTATCATTTTGACATATCAAATCAAATGGTGTGGTCTTGACATGTATAATCAAGAAAGTTCTAGAATAACAATTCAATACTGACGCACTCATAATGAAAGTGAGCATGAAAGAAATAATAGATGTTCTAAAGGCTCAAGATCTCACAAAAATTTTGGCTTTTTGATGTTTAAACTTGTGAATTCCAACTCAAAATAATCCCTAAACTTGGGGAAACAACCGAAAAGTTTTTAATTCTTCAAAAATCAACTTATCATGCTTGATTCCCTAATGTCTTAAAGTTTAAACAATCAATGCATAAATGCCTATGTTTTAATTCAGGATATATCAATAAACATTATAGACTAATTGGAATTCATTCTAATAATGATATGAGAAGATCGCATGAGAATAAAACAAAATTCAGGGATTTTTCTGATATAAAAGACCCCCTCACACTTAAGATGTACATTGCCCTCTATGTACAAAGGTAGATATATTGAAAAAGATAGATTTATAATCATAAGGTAGGGAGAGAAGTGAAACTTCCTGGATGATGAATGAATTCCTTGAACTGGAGTTTTGGAGAATAATCGGCGTGAAAGTAGAGGAGGATACTCCGGTGGTGTTAAAGGTTCATTAGTCCATAAGTCCTGCGCCAAAAGAATATTATATCTGGTGGTGGCTATGGTCATGGTCGAGCAGGACATGGCAATCGTGGAGAACCTTTCCCGGTGGAGTTTTTAGTTCCTATGTGATGACGAGCTTGATGAGCTCTTTATAACTGTGATAAAATCAGGAAATTTTTAGGAAGTATAAGGAAGCATAATTACTCGAAATGGAATAACTGAAGTTGATAATTATAAAATAAAAATTATAAAATCTAATAGAAATAAGCTTAAAGAAAAAATAAAAAGTAGTCTTAAAATAGAATAAAAATATAAACATAAAATAATAAATAAAAGTTTTTAAACATCTTCATTGCTAGGTGGTTCACGAGGTGAGGGTGGCGATGAGATGTGGAAGTGCTGACAAATCTGCTGTAAAGTAGCATCAATATTATCAAAGCGCACTGTTGCTCAAATCGGGTAAGGAGCTCAGAGATGTTAGCGTATGAAGCCGCCGCATGAATTGGACGAGAGGGTGATGGTGGCTGAGACGGTGGGTCCTCATGATGTAGAGGGACATCATCAGTAATATCCTCAGGGTCTCCTTCCTCAGCTGATTGGGCAAGGCGATACTGAGGAGGGTGGGTTCCTCGACGCTTCTCGATTATCCTAATACTAAGCATGCTCGAGAAGCCTTGTGGGGACATCTAGCCAATAAGAGTAAGGGAGGATGATTAGGCTGCTATGTTGAGGAGCCCGAAGTGCCGTGCCAGTCGAGTCATGTAGGGACCAATGGAGATGACCCCCCTCCGATGTCGTTCCGTCTGGTGGCGAATGACGAGGGCAATAAAGTAGGCAAGGTCAAGTACATGTCCGTTTGCCATGCTCCATAGAAAGTATGCCTCGTAAGTGTTGACGACGTCGATGCTCTCTCGACGTCCTGTGAAAGTGTGTGCCAAGATGGCTTGTAGGTACCTCAAGGAGGGAGAGAGAGCTGATGCTTTGGAGCAGCTCAGGTGGTAGGTGGCTGAACCGGGGACCAAAGCGTACCAGCACTTCTAGGGAGAGTAGTGGATATGGCGATGGAGAGTGTCGAGGTCGTTCTCATCCATGAACTCCTCTGTGTACAGGCCCAAAGCTATACCGAACTCGGGCACACTCAACTGGCAGACTAAATCGCCTAGACGGAATTGGACTGTTCCAGGATCATCAAAGTTAGTCATGACATCTTAAACATGGAATGTCGAGCAAATTTCAATTGTGAGCTCAAGGTACGTCGGCTCGATGATCGCAAAGAAGAGGTCCCATGGATTAGTTGTCAGGAGTGCTCGTACATCGTCAGCCAACTGGACTTGTTCAAGCGCTGTCCAGTCAATGCAGCGGCCCACACCTAAAGGTCGGGCCCGTAGGATTTGGAATAGTTCCTCCTGATTGCTGGGTGGAAATTAGAGGTATGAGTGGTAAATTTTCAAGGTAGGGCCCGAGAAAGGTGCCCATTTCCACTTTTTTGAAGCGGGAACGGCAGTTTTCTTGCCACGTGAGCTTGAGTTGGTATACATGCAAGAAGAACAAAGAATATAACATAACTAACTAACTCAAGAAGTAATCATGAATATAGTTAAACTAATCAGTCCAACCAACAATACTCAGCAGTTTAATCTAAATGATAGAAGTTTATATGGCAATTGACATAATAAAAGCATGATTATTTTCAACATAAAATGACTGAACTAGACTCTTATGGGAACACACGAAAAGAATGAATGTATCAGAAAGCATTGACTAAAATGGCAAAGAATAAATGTATAAGCATGACTATAGTGAGAACTATGAATATAAATAAAAAATCTGCCAAATAAAACCATAAATGTCATAAAATTAGTAAAAGGGATGAAGAAAATAGAGAGAAAAGAGTAAACAAACGCTAAAAAGATGAGAATAGGTGTCAAAAATGGAGTTGGAGACGGCGCATTGGCGTGGCAGGGAGGCCGTGTAAACTTGCAGCGGGTAGGGTTAGGGATTTTGGGTGAAGAAGATGATGAATAGTGAATGGTATTTATAGATTTTGGGACACACGGCCAGGGGACACGCCCGTGTTCCCCTATTTTTTTGCCCGTATGATTCGAAAATTTTAAATTTGGGCGCGTCTGGCATTTGACCCACGCCCGTGTTCTTTGGACGTATAGGTGCACACGGCCGTGTCGCATGCCATGTCTGTCTTCGTTCGCTTCTCCCACGCAAGTGTATCTAGGCCCACGCCCGTGTTAATCTGACAGGTTCGACCACAGGTTCTAGACACGGGCGTGGCGAATGCCCGTGCTATTTTCTCAGGTTCAACCACGATTTTACGACACGGGCGTGTCGCACGCCCGTGTTGTTTTGGCAGATTCGCCCATGGTTCTAACGCACAGCCGTGGTGACTTATCGCATCCCGTGTTGGGAAAAATTTTGCCCTGTTTTCACACGGCCTAAGGCACGCCCGTGTGCCTGGCCGTATGTGCTTTAGAAAGCATGCGTTCCATGAGTTAGTTAGTATGTTAGATGTTAAAACTAAAATTTAAAGAAATTAATATTTTTAGTGCTCGGGTTATCTCTCGAGAAGTTCTTATTTATAGTCTAAGCTCGATTTACCTTTTTGGTGAATGGTTATAGTGGTTCAAAGAGTTTATACTCCTCATTCCTGCTATGAATCTCATCAAAATAAGGTTTTAGGTGAGTATTGTTTACCTTAAAGGTGCTGAATTTGGGATGACTTACCTCGACTGTACCAAATGGGAAAATGCTAAGTACCGTAAGAGAAATTTCTTCATTCGGTTTGACAGTGTCAACGTGAGGATCTGCGACATCTAATGAAACTTTATCTCCAACCTTAAGTTGATTTGGTAAGGCATTGAGCTCATTCTGACGTAGTTTTGGTTTATCGTGTTTTCTCAGTTTAAATGTCAGCCATTCATCTAACTCTTCGATTCGTAACTTTTGTTCTTCATGGGTAGATTCTTTGTTGTGGATTGAACATGGCTCATGTGTGTCATTCAAACTTATTTCCTGCAAAATAGGATGCATTGTATGATCAATCTTAGTAGAACAATTTGTACAATCACCTTCAATTTTCGATGTATTGTTCGGGTTGCGAGCTTGAAGGTTGATTGTTTCGTCTCCTACACAAAGTGTGAGTTCACCTGTGCCAACGTCAATAATTGTTCTAGCAGTTGCTAAAAAAGGCCTTCCCAAAATTAAAGGAACATTACTGTCATCTTCTATGTCTAAAACAACAAAATCATCTGGGAATATAAATTTGTCAATTTTAACGAGTACGTCTTCAATGATACCCCAAGAAAATCTGACATTTTTATCTGCTAATTGAATGTTCATCCTAGTTTGTTTGGGTTTCCCTAGACCTAGTTGCTTAAACAATTTGTAAGGCATAACATTGATATTAGCGCCTAGATCAGCCAACGCATTATTAACATCTAAACTACCAATTAAACAAGGAATCGTAAAACTCCCTGGATCTTTTAGTTTGTTAGGTAGCTTATTCTGAAGAATGGCTGAGCAAACCGCGTTCAACTCCACATGCGACCTTTCATCTAACTTTCGTTTATTTGCTAGAAGCTCCTTTACAAATTTGACTGCGTTCGGCTTCTGCGAAAGTGCTTCAATAAACGGTTGGTTAATATGTAGTTTCTTTAAAAGTTTAAGGAATTTACCAAATATTTCGTCTGAGCGGTCTTTTCTTGTCACATTGGGGTATGGCACACGAGGTTTATATTCTGTACTTACCAATTTTTTTTCGTTTTGGCCTACCTTATTCTTACCTTTGTTTACCATCGATTTTGGCATTGGTTTTGCCAGTAACCCTTCCTTATTATGAATGGCAATTGTGTTGAGTTGCTCCCTTGGGTTAGATTCAGTGTTGCTTGGCAGGCTACCTTGTGGTCGTTCAGAAATCAACTTGGCGAAGTGTCTAATCTGAGTTTCGAGCCCTTGGATTGATGCGTGTTGATTTTTGAGTGCCATCTCAGTATTTTGAAAACGAGTCTCTGACACCGAGATGAATTTGGTTAGCATCTCTTCAAGGTTCAGCTTTTTCTCCTGCTGGTATGGTGGTTGCTGAAAGCCTGGAGGGGGTGGTGGTTTCTGATTTCCATGGCCTCCCCATGAAAAATTTGGGAGATTCCTCCAACCTGCATTGTAGGTATTGCTATAAGTATTGTTTTGAGATCGAGGATTATTACCCATGTAATTTAACTGCTCATTCTCTATGTTGTGGCCATAATATGGGTATTCTGAACTGTTCGATCCACCTCCACTTACTTCGTATTGCATTACTAGGTGAACCTGTGAAGAACTAAGAAAACTGTGACAGCCCAAAGTTGACCCTAGACGGGAAGTGGTTTCGGGACCGCTAAACCGAGTCACCGAAATGTTGAATGTGATATTTATTGTCTAGAATATGTAATTATGAATGTGTGAAAATTTCAAGCTTCGATTTAATCGATTGCATGTGAATTTAGTCAATAGGACTTATGTGAGAAAATTTTAAAATGTGATAGGTCAATGTGTGAGGACCTATTAGTGCATGTGGACAAAGGGGGGGACTTGCATGTCAAATTTCCCCCCTAATGAGTAGTGGCCGGCCATGACAAGGAATGATGGGCAAAACATGTCATGAAACATGTTTTGTTAATGGAAGAATAAAATAAGGAGTATGGGTAATAAAGAAATTGAAACAAAAGAAAAAAAAAATGTGTGGTTGCCCCCCCATTGCCGTGAGCTAAAGAGAAGAAAGGAGAAAAATTTGTATTCATCCTTTCTCACCTTCATTTAGCCTAAATTAGAAAGAAAAACAAAGAAAAAAAAATTTCTCATCCTTTGGTTCATCCTTGGCCAAAAAATTTTAAGGAGGAAAGAAGAAGAAAGGTGAAGAGATTCGGCCATGCATGTAGCTAGGCTAAGGTATGTTTGATGATGTTCCATGAGATGCATGCATGTTTTAGTTGTTAGCTTGAGTTCTACCTAGCCCATGGTCTAAATCTTGCTATGTGATGGAAATGGCACTTGACCATGGATGCATCATTCTTGGTTGATGTTTGATGTTGTGGTGATGAGGCATGAGGATGAGTTAAGATTCGGCCTAGGTGGAGGTTGTGTTAATGCCATTGCATGCAAAATATGAAGCTTGTTAATGATGCATGTGATGATGGCTTGATGATTCTTGAACCTCCTTTTTAGCATTTTTGTGTGAGCACATATGTGCATTGGTTGCTAAATGGAGAAGAATCGGCTAGCAAGATGTGTGCTAAGGCCGAATGTAACTTTGCATGTTGATGAGCAATGCATGTGTTAAATCGATGAAAAGGGGGAGGATGCTTTACTAGTGTGTGTATATGTGTGTATTAAGTGTTGAGATCGACCCCAAAAATAGACATGCATATTCGGCCAAGGGGAAAGAAATTAGCTAATATGTTGTGTTGATGCATGATTTTTGCATGTATGAGACTTTAATGTCTAATGTATAAATATGGGCTAAGTGCCTTGTGTTCATCTTTTTGATGCCTAAATGATGAAATCAATTTATTTGTTTGATTAAGCTCAAAAGCAAAGGGGAAATAAATCCGATAAAGGGAAGGAAAAAGTGGTTGAATAGCTAGCGGAATCGTTCGACAACACCCGAGGTAAGTTCTTGAGTAAGAGAGCTTAAATTACGATGTGATTAAATCATGCTCTATGTGTTGCTATTGAGCCGAATGTGCAAGGACGATATGTGCCTTGTGTTTGAGTTTCGCAAATGAAAATGAAATATGA
Organism: Gossypium hirsutum; assembly: GCF_007990345.1. Lineage (NCBI taxonomy): Eukaryota > Viridiplantae > Streptophyta > Magnoliopsida > Malvales > Malvaceae > Gossypium > Gossypium hirsutum. The sequence continues at coordinate 104,939,422 of NC_053426.1, forward strand.
ATGTGCCATGAATTATTGTTAGATGTGCATGATTAATTGAATGCTGTCCGGGCTAAGTCCCGAAGGCTTTGTGCTAAGTGAATATATCCGGACTAAGATCCGAAGGCCTTTGTGCGAGATACTAAATCCGGGTTAAGTCCCGAAGGCATTCGTGCGAGTTATTAAATCCGGGTTAAGTCCCGAAGGCATTCGTGCGAGTTGTTAAATCCGGGTTATGTCCCGAAGGCATTGTGTGAGTTACTAAAACCGGGCTATGTCCCGAAGGCATTTGAACGAGGAGCTATATCCGGTTAAATCCCGAAGGTACGTGATTTGGTAATGAATGAGCTTGCTGTAAAATTCCAGCGAATACTCGAAAAACATCCCAATATGGGGATATGTTACGTATGTGTTGAATTTAATCGAGCCCTTACAAATAAATGTTCGCTCAGTTGATAAACGAGCTACCGGCCTTCGGCTAAGTTAGTCTATTGTGTATGTACATAAGGGTTGTTAATGTTGTGAAGCAAGTTTGATATCGGTAAATTGCATATTATGAAATATTCTATTTAGCCAAATGTGTGTTATTCTTTGTTTATGCTGGAATTCCTTGCTCAAACTTACTAAGCATAAATTGCTTACTCGTTACACTGCTCCTCTGTTTTATAGATTTTTGGTTCTCCAGCTATCGGACTCGGGATCTTGAAGTCGAAGTCGCCCACACTATCAAAGGCTCTTTTGGGTACTATTTTGGTTGAATCTTGATATGGCATGTATAGGACTACCCATTGTTGTTTTTCGAGTACTTTATGAAATGTATAAGTGTACAGCCATGCGAAAATGGCTTGTAGAAGTGGAGTATGGCATTTGACCATTCGTGTTTATGAATGTATAGATGGTTTCATGATGTAACTATAGTTGGAATGGAAGTGTTGAGCAAATGATCAGCCACTGGAATGGCTAAGTATGATCATATGTGGGCTTATGTATGACAAGGCCCTAGTTGGTCCATGAAACCCCAAATTAGGTAAGGTTTACTTTGAAAACAGAAGCTGATAGCAGCAGTGGTGTGGATTGGAAAAATCACAAGAATTCGTAGGAGTGGAATTAAATAGTGAATCAATTATTTAATCGAACCTTGATGAATCTACTTTCATATGGAAGTAACGAAACAATCATAGGAATAGTACAGTAAGAGATATTCGGGTTCTTGTGGAACAGGGCCAGAACAGTTTCTGGATTCCCTGTTCCGCCTTTGGAAATTCACTATAAATTGACCAGAGATAGTTAGGGGTCATACCATATATTTATGGATTCCTCTCTGAGTCTAGTTTCCATAGAAACAAACGGTATCAGTATTGAAGCTCTGTGCAGAGAGATATCCAAGTCGTAATGGGAAAAGGTCAGTGTAGTCGACCCCTGTAACATGGGAGACTTTGACTAATAAACTGTACTAATTGGCCTGACCAAAAATTCTAGAAAAAAATACATAGGTGGGGACATGAGTCTAGTTTCAGGGAAAAATCACAAAACTGATTTTCGAGTTGTGAAACTCAAGATATGATTTTTGAAGCGACTAGTACTCAGACTGGGCAGTGTCTGGAAAAATTTTTCAAAGTTTGTTAACATCTCGTGTCCGACTCCGGTGTCGGTCTCGGGTTCGGGGTGTTACATTTTATTGGTATCAGAGCTACGGTTTAGTCGATTCTAGGACTACCGTAATGTTTTGGGTCTAGTTATACATGCCATTTTATGTGATTACTTGATAGTGTGGTGATTTCTGACAATTGTAAATGTGTTTATTTATAGTAATGGATCCCGATCGTGACCGAGAGGTAGCTGATGATCTTGAGAGTGTAGCGCCTGCTCCCGCACAAGGGACAGTGCCGGCGGACTCTCAACCTAATGCTAGTAATCCGAATGATGAAGCTAGACAAGCATTCTATAGCGTGATGAATGATTGGTTTAACCAATACATTCGAACTAATATGGCTGTTCCACAACCTCCATTCCCGACAAATACTACCCCCGCACCTACAATACCACTGGCAACAGACCAAATAAGGTCAAATAAGCCCCCAGTTGACAGAATCCGAAAACATGGGGCTACTGAATTTAAGGCTATGGATAGCGATGATGCCGAGCAAGCTGAATTTTGGCTGACAACACTATCCGGGTACTCGATGAGCTATCTTGTACACCCGATGAATGCCTAAAGTGTGCTATCTCCTTGCTACGTGATTCTGCCTACTATTGGTGGAGTACTCTGACTTCTATTGTGCCCCGAGAGCAAGTAACTTGGGAGTTTTTCCAAACTGAGTTTCGGAAAAAGTATATCAGTCAGAGATTTGTTGATCAAAAACGGAAGGAATTTCTTGAGCTTAAGCAAGGCTCCATGTCGGTTACTGATTACGAGCGAAAATTTGTTAGACTTAGCAAATACGCTCGGGAATGTGTTTCGTCCGAAGCTATTATGTGTAAATGCTTCGAGGATGGGCTGAATGAAGATATAAAAATGTTCGTTGGCATTCTTGAAATACGAGAGTTCGTGGTACTTGTTGAACGAGCTTGTAAAGCCAAAGAGCTTAGAAAAGAAAAGCAAAGAGTTGATGAGGGAACTAGAGAGTTTCGTAAAAGATCCTCGGGGAGGTCTCTTCAACAGGCATCGAAGAGATTTCGAGATGATGCGGGCCAGTTTAGAGGCACTTCGGGCCTTTTTAGACGAGATCGTGATCGACCCCCTGTGGGTACACGAGGCACTTCGGTCGCCAGTGTTGGGAATGAACGTCGAGACAGGACGAAATGCCGATATTGCGGTAAATGGCATTCGAGGAGTTGTAGATTTCCTGACCGCTCCTGTTACAAATGCGGATCAGTTGACCACTTCATTAAGGATTGCCCGAGGTTGTCGGGACAGAATGCAAATCAGAGTGGGAGACCGGGTGCTACCACTGCTCGAGGTAGACCATCTGGAAATATGGGCAATGCTAGTGGTGGTCAGAGAGGATCTAGAGATGATATAACCAGATCCGAAGCCCGTGCGCCTGCTAGAGCTTATGCTATACGTGCCCGCGAGGATGCTTCTTTGCCTGATGTTATTACCGGTACATTCACTCTCTTTGATACTAATGTAATTGCTTTGATTGACCCCGGTTCTACTCATTCTTACATATGTGAAACCTTAGCATCCAGTAAGACTTTACCTATTGAGTCTACTGAGTTCGTAATTCGGGTGTCAAATCCCTTGGGTCGTTACGTGCTTGTCGGCAAAGTGTGTAAGAAATGTCCCTTGGAAATTCGAGGTTCCTGTTTTCCGGCGGACTTGATGCTTTTGCCGTTTGATGAATTTGATGTTATCCTTGGGTTGGATTGGTTGACCGCGCATGATGCGATTGTGAATTGCAAGAGCAAGACTATTGATTTGAGGTGCGCAAATAACGAAGTAGTCCGAATTGAGTCTGCGGACTTGGAGGGGATGCCAGCTGTAATATCAGCAATGTTGGCACAGAAATATGTAAGAAAAGGGTGCGAAGCATACCTTGCGTATGTACTTGGTGACAAAGAATTAGAAAAGAAACCCGAATCTGTGCCGGTGGTTTGTGAATACCCGGATGTTTTTCCGGAAGAATTACCAGGTTTACCACCTGTTCGGGAGGTAGAGTTTGGTATTGAGCTTGTACCTGGGACTACGCCGATTTCGATAGCTCCGTATCGTATGGCACCAACCGAGTTAAAGGAGTTGAAAGCTCAGTTGCAAGAACTGACGGATAGAGGTTTCGCTCGACCAAGTTTCTCACCTTGGGGTGCACCAGTATTGTTCGTGAAAAAGAAGGACGGAACCATGAGGTTGTGCATTGACTATCGTCAGCTGAATAAAGTGACGATAAAGAACAAATATCCGTTGCCGCGCATCGATGATTTGTTCGACCAACTGAAGGGAGCCTCAGTGTTCTCAAAAATAGATTTGAGATCGGGCTATTATCAGTTGCGAATCCGAGATTCAGATATTCCCAAAACTGCCTTCAGAACGAGATATGGTCACTACGAATTCTTAGTGATGCCGTTTGGGCTCACTAATGCCCCTGCAGTATTTATGGATTTGATGAATCGGATCTTCAGACCGTATTTGGATCGGTTCGTAGTGGTGTTCATTGATGACATTTTGGTCTATTCAAGAGACGAGACCGAACATGCTGAGCATCTGAGGCTAGTGCTGCAAATTTTGCGGGATAAGCAGTTATATGCTAAGTTCAGTAAGTGTGAGTTCTGGTTAAGAGAGGTTAGCTTCTTGGGTTATGTGGTATCCGCGTCGGGTATTCGAGTTGACCCGAACAAAATTTCAGCCATACTTGACTGGAAACCTCTGAGAAATGTTACTGAAGTTCGGAGCTTTTTGGGGCTCGCCGGTTATTACCGACGATTTGTGAAAGGTTTCTCGATGATAGCCACACCAATGACGAAGCTACTTCAAAAGGATGTTAAGTTCGAGTGGACGGAGAAATGTCAGAAAAGTTTCGACCAACTGAAAACTCATTTGACTGAAGCTCCAATTTTGGTGCAACCCGAATCGGGTAAAGAGTTTGTCATTTATAGTGACGCATCCCTACTTGGGTTGGGTTGCGTATTGATGCAAGAAGGTCGAGTCGTGGCCTATGCGTCGAGACAATTGAAGCCACACGAGAGGAATTATCCGACCCATGATCTCGAACTAGCTGCCATCGTGTTTGCTTTAAAAATATGGCGACATTATCTGTTTGGTGAGAAGTGCCATGTATTTTCGGATCACAAAAGTCTCAAATATTTGATGACTCAACGAGACTTGAATCTGCGACAAAGACGTTGGCTTGAGTTGTTGAAAGATTACGAGCTTGTCATTGATTACCACCCGGGAAAGGCTAACGTGGTTGCAGACGCCTTAAGCCGGAAGTCATTGTTTGCTTTACGAGCGATGAACGTGCATTTGTCTGTTCTACCAGACAGTGTGTTAGTAGATGAATTAAAAGCTAAACCATTATTGACTCACCAAATTCGTGAAGCTCAGAAAGTCGATGATGAAGTGGTTGCAAAACGGGCTAAGTGTTTTCCGAACGAGGAATCGGAGTTTCAAATTGATGATGATGATTGTTTGAGGTTCAGAAATCGTTTGTGTGTTCCAAGGAATTCGAAACTCATTTCGATGATTCTGAACGAAGCCCATTGTAGCCGAATGTCAATTCACCCGGGGAGTACGAAAATGTACAACGATTTGAAACGTCAATTTTGGTGGCATGGTATGAAACGGGACATCTCCGACTTTGTTTCGAGATGTTTAATATGTCAACAAGTGAAAGCGAAACATCAAGTGCCTTCAGGATTACTCCAGCCGATCATGATACCCGAGTGGAAATGGGATCGAGTCACAATGGACTTTGTGTCCGGACTGCCCTTGTCAGCAAGTAAGAAGGATGCGATATGGGTTAGTGTTGATAGACTGACTAAGTCGGCTCATTTCATCCCCGTACGTACGGATTTTTCATTGGAGAAACTAGCTGAATTGTACGTTTATCAAATTGTGAGATTACACGGGGTACCTGTTTCTATCGTGTCGGATAGAGATCCGAGATTCACCTCACGATTTTGGAAGAAATTGCAAGAAGCTCTGGGTACCAAGCTGCATTTTAGCACTGCTTTTCACCCCCAAACCGATGGTCAATCCGAGCGGATAATTCAGATACTTGAGGATATGTTGAGATGTTGCATCCTCAAGTTCTGTAGTTCATGGGAACGGTATTTACCTTTGATTGAATTCGCTTACAACAATAGTTTTCAATCAAGTATTAAGATGGCACCTTACGAGGCTTTGTACGGTCGTAAATGCCGTACACCATTGTTTTGGACCGAGCTCGGTGAAAGTAAAATTTTCGGAGTTGATTTGATTAGAGATGCTGAACAGAAAGTAAAGGTAATCCGTGAAAGTCTGAAGGTAGCCACGGATCGTCAGAAATCGTACGCAGATTTGAAACGAAAAGACATCGAGTATCAGGTGGGAGACAAAGTGTTCATTAAGGTTTCACCTTGGAAAAAGATACTCAGGTTCGGCCGTAAGGGCAAGTTGAGCCCAAGATTCATTGGGCCGTACGAAATCTCCGAACGAGTTGGTCCGGTTGCGTATAGATTGATTTTGCCCCCGGAGCTTGAAAAGATTCATGACGTCTTTCATGTTTCGATGCTTCGACGCTATCGATCTGATCCATCGCATATAATTAGCCCATCAGAGGTTGAAATTCAAGTCGACATGAGCTATGAAGAAGAACCGATGCGTATCCTAGCTCGTGAAGTGAAGGAGTTGCGAAACAAAAGAGTTCCGCTAGTAAAGGTGTTATGGCTCAAACACGGGATCGAGGAAGCTACTAGGGAGACCGAGAGCTCGATGAAAGAACGATACCCAAACCTATTTACCGGTAAGATTTTCGGGGACGAAAATTTCTTAAGTGGGGGAGAGTTGTGACAGCCCAAAGTTGACCCTAGTCGGGAAGTGGTTTCGGGACCGCTAAACCGAGTCACCGAAATGTTGAATGTGATATTTATTGTCTAGAATATGTAATTATGAATGTGTGAAAATTTCAAGCTTCGATTTAATCGATTGCATGTGAATTTAGTCAATAGGACTTATGTGAGAAAATTTTAAAATGTGATAGGTCAATGTGTGAGGACCTATTAGTGCATGTGGACAAAGGGGGGGACTTGCATGTCAAATTTCCCACCCCTAATGAGTAGTGGCCGGCCATGACAAGGAATGATGGGCAAAACATGTCATGAAACATGTTTTGTTAATGGAAGAATAAAATAAGGAGTATGGGTAATAAAGAAATGGAAACAAAAGAAAAAAAATGTGTGGTTGCCCCCCCCATTGCCGTGAGCTAAAGAGAAGAAAGGAGAAAATTTTGTGTTCATCCTTTCTCACCTTCATTTAGCCTAAATTAGAAAGAAAAACAAAGAAAAAAAATTTCTCATCCTTTGGTTCATCCTTGGCCAAAAATTTTAAGGAGGAAAGAAGAAGAAAGGTGAAGAGATTCGGCCATGCATGTAGCTAGGCTAAGGTATGTTTGATGATGTTCCATGAGATGCATGCATGTTTTAGTTGTTAGCTTGAGTTCTACCTAGCCCATGGTCTAAATCTTGCTATGTGATGGAAATGGCACTTGACCATGGATGCATCATTCTTGGTTGATGTTTGATGTTGTGGTGATGAGGCATGAGGATGAGTTAAGATTCGGCCTAGGTGGAGGTTGTGTTAATGCCATTGCATGCAAAATATGAAGCTTGTTAATGATGCATGTGATGATGGCTTGATGATTCTTGAACCTCCTTTTTAGCATTTTTGTGTGAGCACATATGTGCATTGGTTGCTAAATGAAGAATCGGCTAGCAAGATGTGTGCTAAGGCCGAATGTAACTTTGCATGTTGATGAGCAATGCATGTGTTAAATCGATGAAAAGGGGGAGGATGCTTTACTAGTGTGTGTATATGTGTGTATTAAGTGTTGAGATCGACCCCAAAAATAGACATGCATATTCAGCCAAGGGGAAAGAAATTAGCTAATATGTTGTGTTGATGCATGATTTTTGCATGTATGAGACTTTAATGTCTAATGTATAAATATGGGCTAAGTGCCTTGTGTTCATCTTTTTGATGCCTAAATGATGAAATCAATTTATTTGTTTAATTAAGCTCAAGAGCAAAGGGGAAATAAATCCGATAAAGGGAAGGAAAAAGTGGTTGAATAGCTAGCGGAATCGTTCGACAACACCCGAGGTAAGTTCTTGAGTAAGAGAGCTTAAATTACGATGTGATTAAATCATGCTCTATGTGTTGCTATTGAGCCGAATGTGCAAGGACGATATGTGCCTTGTGTTTGAGTTTCGCAAATGAAAATGAAATATGAATGTGCCATGAATTATTGTTAGATGTGCATGATTAATTGAATGCTGTCCGGGCTAAGTCCCGAAGGCTTTGTGCTAAGTGAATATATCCGGACTAAGATCCGAAGGCCTTTGTGCGAGATACTAAATCCGGGTTAAGTCCCGAAGGCATTCGTGCGAGTTATTAAATCCGGGTTAAGTCCCGAAGGCATTCGTGCGAGTTGTTAAATCCGGGTTATGTCCCGAAGGCATTGTGTGAGTTACTAAAACCGGGCTATGTCCCGAAGGCATTTGAACGAGGAGCTATATCCGGTTAAATCCCGAAGGTACGTGATTTGGTAATGAATGAGCTTGCTGTAAAATTCCAGCGAATACTCGAAAAACATCCCAATATGGGGATATGTTACGTATGTGTTGAATTTAATCGAGCCCTTACAAATAAATGTTCGCTCAGTTGATAAACGAGCTACCGGCCTTCGGCTAAGTTAGTCTATTGTGTATGTACATAAGGGTTGTTAATGTTGTGAAGCAAGTTTGATATCGGTAAATTGCGTATTATGAAATATTCTATTTAGCCAAATGTGTGTTATTCTTTGTTTATGCTGGAATTCCTTGCTCAAACTTACTAAGCATAAATTGCTTACTCGTTACACTGCTCCTCTGTTTTATAGATTTTTGGTTCTCCAGCTATCGGACTCGGGATCTTGAAGTCGAAGTCGCCCACACTATCAAAGGCTCTTTTGGGTACTATTTTGGTTGAATCTTGATATGGCATGTATAGGACTACCCATTGTTGTTTTTCGAGTACTTTATGAAATGTATAAGTGTACAGCCATGCGAAAATGGCTTGTAGAAGTGGAGTATGGCATTTGACCATTCGTGTTTATGAATGTATAGATGGTTTCATGATGTAACTATAGTTGGAATGGAAGTGTTGAGCAAATGATCAGCCACTGGAATGGCTAAGTATGATCATATGTGGGCTTATGTATGACAAGGCCCTAGTTGGTCCATGAAACCCCAAATTAGGTAAGGTTTACTTTGAAAACAGAAGCTGATAGCAGCAGTGGTGTGGATTGGAAAAATCACAAGAATTCGTAGGAGTGGAATTAAATAGTGAATAAATTATGTAATCGAACCTTGATGAATCTACTTTCATATGGAAGTAACGAAACAATCATAGGAATAGTACAGTAAGAGATATTCGGGTTCTTGTGGAACAGGGTCAGAACAGTTTCTGGATTCCCTGTTCCGCCTTTGGAAATCCACTATAAATTGACCAGAGATAGTTAGGGGTCATACCATATATGTATGGATTCCTCTCTGAGTCTAGTTTCCATAGAAACAAACGGCATCAGTATTGAAGCTCTGTGCAGAGAGATATCCAAGTCGTAATGGGAAAAGGTCAGTGTAGTCGACCCCTGTAACATGGGAGACTTTGACTAATAAACTGTACTAATTGGCCCGACCAAAAATTCTAGAAAAAATACATAGGTGGGGACATGAGTCTAGTTTCAGGGAAAAATCACAAAACTGATTTTCAAGTTGTGAAACTCAAGATATGATTTTTGAAGCGACTAGTACTCAGACTGGGCAGTGTCTGGAAAAATTTTCAAAGTTTGTTAACATCTCGTGTCCGACTCCGGTGTCGGTCTCGGGTTCGGGGTGTTACAAAAACCATCAATTTTCTTATTCAAGAGTTCTACATGATTAGAAAGCATGGTGACCGAATCGACGTTATAAACACCGACTATTTTCATTGGCTTTATCCGCATGACTTGCCACTGATAGTTATTCAGTGACATCTCCTCTATAAATTCATAGGCATCTTCAGGTGTTTTATTATTGATGGTTCCGCCAGCAGTTCCGTCAACCATTTTTCGAGTCGAAGGATTTAATCCATTATGAAAAGTTTGAACCTGCAGCCAAAGTGGTAACCCATGGTGAGGGCATCTTCGCAAAAGGTCCTTATATCTCTCTCACGCATCGTAGAGTGTTTCTAAATCCATCTGTACAAAAGAAGAGATATCATTACGTAATTTAGTCGTTTTAGTCGGCGGAAACTATTTTAATAAGAACTTTTCGGTCATTTGTTCCCAAGTAGTGATTGACCCCACAGTAACAAATTCAACCACTGTTTAGCTTTGTTTCTCAATGAAAAATGGAATAACCGAAGGCGAATGGCATCATTAGAAACACCATTAATTTTAAATGTATCACATGTTCTAAAAAGTTTGCTAAGTGAGCATTGGGACTTTCGTCCTGCAAACCATCAAACTGAACAAATTGCTATATCATTTGAATTGTGTTAGGTTTCAGTTCAAAAGTATTTGCAGCTAAAGCAGGTCTAACTATACCCAATTCAACTCCTGTTAAAGAAGGTTTAGCATAATCATACATAGTGCGCGAACCAGGATTTTGATTAACAACAATCGCAGGAGGTAGCGAATTTTCTTGGTTTTCAGCGATCTCCTCAGTGGTGGTTGAAGTATCTTCCTCTTGCTCTTCTGTGTAACGTAAGCTTCGCCTTATTTCTCTTCAGTTTCTACGAACTGTGCAATCGATCTCACTATCAAACAGTAATGCTCCTGACGGGTTTCTCCTGATCATAAACTAGAAAAACCTTTCAGAAGAAAATAAATGAAGAGTTAGAAAAAGAAAATAAAAATTTAAATTACAATAAAAGTAAAATGGCTAAAGTAATAAAAATCGAGTGTTCCTAATATCTTAGCTCCCCGGCAACGGTGCCAAAAACTTGATACGTGATATTCGTGACAGGTTTTAAATATTTATAATGAATCATTCTTGAAACTAACTATTATCACGATGAAGGCAAGTGTACCTATCGAACAGTAGTATAGCTTTAGCAAGACCGGATTATCGAAACCAAAGGAACTAAAAGTACTAGTATCAACTTTCTATTTATTATCTAGCCTAAAAAATAAAAGGGTTTTGTTTATCTAACTAATTAATTAAACAAAGAAATCACAGAAAAGAAAATTAGGAAAAATACTTTTTGGAAAACTCGATTGATTAAGACAATACCTAAGGAAAAATCCACCTAGACTTCACTTGTTATTTGACTCTAAATCGGACGATTTATTCATTCAACTTGTTCTGTAGAGATCCCTAAGTTATATTATTATTTCTCTCGAGACTAACAACGTCTAACCCTAGATTGAATAATTGAAATCTCTTTCTAATTCACCCCCTAGAGTTGCATTAACTCAATCTATAGATCCCCTTATTAGGTTTCACCCTAATCCAGCAAAATCTTGTCACCCTATCTCTAGGCGCGCAATCAAATCCACTTAATTATAACAAATTTACTCTTAGACAGGGTCTATTCCTCCTCTGAATAAGAGCTTAACTTGAATCAATACTGTGGAATATCAAAACAAGAATTAAAAGCACATAATTAAGAATAAGTCAAATATTTATCATACAATTCAGATAATAATAACAAGATCCGTCTTAGGTTTCATACCCCTTAGGTATTTAAGGGTTTTAGTTCATACTAATGAAAGAAAACATCTCGAAAGAATAAAAATAACAAAACATAAGAAAACCCAAAACTCCTGAGGGAATTTGAAGGGAGATCTTCAGTCTTGATGGTGAATCCAGCTTCTGAGATGGATTGATCAGCTTTCCTTGAGCAATTTCTTGTTTCCTCCTATCCATCCCCCATTTTCCTCCTCCTTTACGATGTATTTATAGGCTTTGGAATGCCTAAGAGCCCTCAAAAGTGGCCTTTTCTGAATAGGACTCTGCTTGGGCTCGATAGGGACACGTGTGCAATTACTTCAGGCCATGGTCAAGCCTGTTAAATAGGCACGGGCGTGTGGTCTACCCATGTGAGTCGTGCTTCGATTCTGCCAAATTGACATGACCGTGTGGTTTGTCCGTGTGAGGAAGTCCAAGCCGTGTTGATTTCGTACGTTGGCCCATTGTCTTCGTTTTTGGCCTGTTTCTCGTTCTTTTCACTCTCCTATGCTCACCTAAGTATAAAACATGAAATTAAGGCATTAGAAGCATCAAATTCACCAAATCTAAGGAAAAATCATCCATAAAATATGCTAAGCATGGGATAGAAATATGTATGAATTACGGTTTATCATGCTCCGTGCTTGTATTATTGATTTTGAATCAGGTTGGAAACGTTATTTACCGTTAGCTGAGTTTTTATATAATAATAGTTTTCAATCAAGTATTCAAATGGCACCGTATGAAGCTTATATGGTCGGAGATGTCGATCATCAGTATGTTGGACGGAACTACATGAAAGGAAAGTGGTTGGTTCAGAGTTGATTCAAGAAACAGAAAGTACTGTTAAAAAGATTCGAGAATGATTGAAAGCAGCTTTTGACAGGCAAAAATCGTATGTAGATCTGAAACGTTGGGACATTGAATACTCAGTTGGAGACAAAGTATTTCTTAAAATCTCTCTTTGGAAGAAAATATTGAGATTTGGTCGGAAGGGTAAATTGAGTCCATGATACATTGGACCGTATGAGATTATAAAAAGAATTAGACTGGGGGCATATCGTTTAGCTTTACCTCCTAAATTACAGAAGAAGAACCGGTTAAGATACTGGCATATGAAGAAGAACCGGTTACGATACTAGCATATCGTGATTTCAACTAAAGATATAGAGATTTGACCTGATTTGTCATATGAAGAAGAACCGGTTAAGATACTGCCACGTGAAGTAAAGGAATTACGTAATAAACAAGTTCCTTTAGTAAAAGTATTGTGGAGAAGTCATAATATTGAAGAAGCAATGTGGGAACCGTAAGATACAATGAGATCACAGTACCCCATCTCTTTTCAGGTAAATTTCGAGGACGAAATTTATTAAGGGGGGAGAAATGTAACGACCCAAATTTTAAGGTCATTGGAAAAGTGAATTTTTGGGTCTTCAATTTTGAAAATTAGATTCATAAATGTTTATTAGAAATATTTACGAAGTTAAGTGAGAGGTTATTAGATTTTAATTAAGTAAATCTAGCTTAATTAAGGTTAATTTAGTGAAAGGACTAAATTGAATAAAGTGTAAAAGTTTAATTATAAACTATAAAAAAGTCAAGGGACTAAATTAGCAAATAAAACTTATGTGACAAGTGTGTGGTAAGTAAAAATACATATGTATTATTTTAATTGGTACAAATGTATGTATATATATGTATTTACTTATTATATAAGTAAATAATAATATAAAGTAAATTATATTATATTATATAATTATAATATATTAATTAAATAAAGAATGAATAAATAAAATAAAAGAAATAAAACATAAAGAAAAAGAGAAAGAAAGGCACGAATAGCAGGGAAAGAAAGAAAGAAAAAGAAAAGAAAAATTTAGGGTTTTAGAGTTTCAAGCTTGATTGGTAAGCCAATTTAATCCATTTTCTTGTAATTTTGGTGTCTATGGAATCCTAGGAAGAAATACTAATTGAATTATGTTGAAATTTAAGAAGATAGGGAATTTGTAGATGTTGATTAAGTTGATTAAGAAGTGGGAGAAGGATCAAATTGCAAGAGAGAGATATAAGTTTTGAAATAGTAGGGATTGAATTGAGAGAATTCTATAATTAATATTTTATGCTGTAAAATTTAAGATTTGAATAGTCTAAAGTGATAATTGAATGAAAATATAGGATTTATTTTGAAGAAAAAGAATGGTTATGATGGAAGGACTAAATTGAAATTTATGTAAAAGTTACATGGAAATAAAAGAGTGTGTTATTAAATAACATACATTGATAATTTTAAATGTTAAATTTTATGTAGCCAACGTAGCACTGGAAACGTCATCGAAAAAGGGGAAAAAGAAAGTGAACGAGGATATCGAGTAAACTTGAGAATTATGGTTTTTATTTCTATCAACTATGCTTAATAATTTAATAAATGTACTTGCTATTTTTAATTGGTTAGTATGTATGATAAATGATGTGATAGAAATTATTACTGTTTATGTATCAAAATGAAATGATTCAAATACCCAATTAACAGTGTCGGGCTAAGTCAGATATAGTTGGCATGCCATAGGATTGGAAGTGTACAGGGATATTCCAACTGTGTGTTGATGAGACACTGTATGTGTCGACTACTGGTACTGTTTCGGATTCGTTCCGAAAAGGTACTCTGTACCTGACTGTTACAGTTACAGTTACTGTTACTGTTATTGTTACCCTTACGGTGTATTCCGGCTTCGGCTGATGAAACACTGTATGATATCTCGGTGTGTGGGTTGGATCCGTGTATCCGTCCAGGTCCGAGTTATGTTAATAGGGGTAAATGAAAGTATTGAAGACCGACTGCTATTGATTATGTGACTGTGACTGTTATACAATTGTTGAAAGGTATCGAATGATATGAAAAATATATAAAAAATTGTTTAATTACATTTAAGAGCTAAAAGATGAAGGCAAGAGATTAAGCTATTAAGACTATGAAAGTAAAAGTTTTGAGTTACAATACATATACATGGCTTATTATTGTTCTAAGCATTAGTTTATAGAAATACCACTGAGTGTATACTTAGCGTACAGTTTGTTTCCGTGCGCAGGTTAGGTACAAAGTAACTAATGTCTCAGCATCCGAGCCAACTCTCGAGCTCAAGTAATTGGTGAAGTTTCTTGTCTTAAAGAATGGCATGTACTTAGGTTGTTTTGATGGTAAATTGTTTATAAGTGAAATTAGTGAAGAATGTTAGGAAATAGTTAATGGATGTAATGAGTGTATTATAATATAGTCCTTTTTGAATTGAATTGAATGGCACTTAAGTACAAATTTTGAAGTAGTTTGTTTAAGGGTTGTTGAATATAAGTGTTAGACTATGGTATGATAGTTTAATGAGTATTAAGTGTGTTTATCATATTTTGTATTGGTTGAAAGTTTGAATATTGGATTGCTTATTGTTTAAAGTTTGCAGGGTTGATAAATTTGAATTATAAAGTTCTTTTGGAGTCCACACGGTGTATTACACAGGCGTGTGACTAGATCGTGTGAGACACACGGCTTGCACACGGGCATGTTGTTAGGTCGTGTGTCCCCTGCACTTAAAATGCTACAAACAGGTTATCACATGGGCTGAGCACACGGGATGATTTATAGGTATAAGTTAGAGATCCCCACGGGTTGATGACATGGGCGTGTCACATCAGCCACACGGGCATGCCACATCAACCACACGGGCATGTGGTACTATTCAAATGAAGAAATTTTAAAATTTCTCGAAAAATTTTCTAAGCTTTCGATCGAGCCCTGGTTTGTTTAAGATATTCTTATTAAGTGTTGTGGGCCCATTAAAAATATATTTGGATGTATAGTATTGCATTTATTCTTGTTTTACGTGTAAATGTACTGTAATGGTCAGTAATATTTCGTAATCCTGTTTCGGCGACGGGACTGGGTTAGGGGCGTTACAGAATCCTAGAGGTTACATTGGCCACCAAAATTGGTGGAAACAAAAACTTTAATTCAAACCAAGAAAACCTTTTTGTTCATTATGTTTGAAACAATATTAAACCGGCACCAAACATTCGGAAAGAAAATCTATAGTTTCTAAAGTTCTGTCCAAATAACACCTTACGAAAGTCTAGCATAAAAAATTGTACCAGAATTTATATAATCATTTTACAAACTAACTGAAAATTACCTGTATAAAACTTATGAGATTCTACTTAAACTGAATCAAATCGTATTTTTTGAGACCTCCGGTATGCCGAGTCCAACTCCAAAATACGAAAAGCACCTGAAAGGAAAGTGACTACAGAGATGAGCTACGCGAGCTCAGTATGAGTCCGAAACATGAACAGATGGTAAAAGACTGAGTGACACAATAAATACTATGTATAAAAGTATCACTTACGAAAGTCTCAATCGGTAAGTCAAATACAGTATCAAACAACAGAGATAATGATCCAATCGGATGCAATAATCAGAACATATTATATGACATTAACTATATTGTCAATAACCAAAAGTTCATACAAACAGACAAAATGTTCTGACAAACAAACATATATTTAGGTGCGAATGAATGCACAAGTCAAAATCCCACCCCACCAACCAAACACCACTTCGTCCATCCAGCACACCACATAAGGGCTATGGTAGGCCCGTCCACCATGCACACCACATAGAACCATAATAGGTTAATCTACCCCAACACACCACAACGTAGAACTATGCCACTTGAGTAACTGTATATAGTTGAGTTGATATACGTATAGGATAGTGTGGTAAACTGCTATACAAAAGCATCGCAGTTAAAATGCTAAGTCTATCTCCCTTCTCTTCATAACCAGATCCCAAAATTTTATGCTATGCAACAATGCATACATTACACAGACAACATATAGAAACGAACATTAACATTTTCATGTGGGGGTCTACATGCCCATGTGAAGGCCACACACGCCCGTGTGGAGGGCACACACGCCCATGTAAGCAGCCTGTGTAACTTACTGTCCAAAAATGCCAAAAATAAAGAGTAGAGGAGACACGGTCGTGTGAAGGCCTCACCCACCCGTGTGGGTACACATGCCCGTGTGGCCAGGCCATGTGGTACCAAAATTTGCCCAAAAAGCCTAATTCCCAATTTCGTATGGCCCTGTGGGCCACCCATATGGGGCACACACCCTGTGTGGTCACGAAACCATACCGAAATAGCCTGAAATTCGTGTTTTTGACACCGAAACAATCCCCATCCTTTGGGAATCCAGAAATGTACTGAAATATGCAGAATATCATGCAATCCATCAATAACTCAACACTTAAAATCAATAGTTTTAAAAACACACCTTAAATCGGAATTGTAAACAACAAAGATTAACTGCTTCTCCTTTACAAGACTATTCTGACTCACATTCAATAACACGAAACACACATGAGCAATCTCCTTTGACGAAACGATAGATAACAAGTGTGTAAAATAAAGAAGCAAGAAACAAACGAAATTAGAACTGAAAAGAACAGAAAAAGGAATGATGGGGAAGAAAAAGAAAAAGAAAAAAAATGAAAAACGTAAACTTATTTTCTATTTTAAAATTAACTTCCCATTTTTAAAAAAATAAAATGAAAACAAATAAATATAAAAAACATTCACAGGGATTCGAACACGAGAACCAGAGATACACTAACACACAACTAACCACCAGACCAGCAGGCCCATTCTAACATTAAAACGCGAAATTGAACCCAAATGTTGAACCCACTCACTGACCCTAACCACAAACCTCGAAACTTCTAACCCCAGATTCCAGGATGTTATAACTCACCCATCCTTAAAGAAATTTCATCCCAGAAATTGCCTACAAATAGGACAAATTTTTAAAAACAAAACTCACCACTACGCTCCCGTTGCACACTCTGACCTCAAAACACTACCATATCATACTAAACCTTAAAATTTCATATACAAACCCAGAACACTTAACCAGTGGACCAGATCAATTCACTTTTGTATTACACACACAAACACAATGCCATATTCAGAAAGTCAAATTATTTACAAACAATAGCAAGCAAAGTCAACAATATTACACAACTATGCCTGACTCAATGTCGCCGAGGACAGTCCCAAATCTGATGCCCCGTGGACCCGCATATGAGACACACTCCCAACTTTTTCCAACAATCGCCCGGATGACATTTCTTACAATGCCCACAAACTAACACACTCGTGCCACTATTGGAACCTTCCATATTGCTCCAACCTCGAAGGACTACGATCTCTTTTCTTCCCACAATCTGCACACCTACCTTGAACCATTTCTCTAGTTCTCTCTAAACTAGCCTCGAGGACTTTCTCTAACACTTCTCTCACAACCAGAGTCAACACCTCAGTGCCAACCTCCGGGTCATCGCTACTTGAAGGTGGTGAAATCGTATTGACTTCCGACTCCTAAACAAACACATGTCCCAAAGAAGCCGATGACTCCTCAAAAGTCTTACCAGACAGACCCTCACGATATTGCTTATTACTAGAATCCATATTGAACTTCGAACTAACCTCAAGAATCTACAATACCAAGATCAAACAAGAAGAGAATTGTCTAAGCATTATAGTTCTAATCTTACAGAATTAATT
This sequence comes from Gossypium hirsutum, assembly GCF_007990345.1. Taxonomy (NCBI): domain Eukaryota; kingdom Viridiplantae; phylum Streptophyta; class Magnoliopsida; order Malvales; family Malvaceae; genus Gossypium; species Gossypium hirsutum. Next base: position 104,957,403 of record NC_053426.1, read on the forward strand.
TGACAAGTTCGGAGTTTCGCATGGACCAGCAACGAAGTCTCAAACATTTTATTTTCTCAAAACCTTTTTTCAAACACTGTGGTAAAATTTTTTAAAAATTTTTTTAACAAATACATGGGCACATGGTTACATAAAAACACAGGCCACATTTTTACAAACCTGGCTCTGATACCACTAAATGTAACGCCCCAAAATTTAACCTAAAAGTTTAGACCGAATCTTGGAGGTTACATTGGCCACCAAAAGTGGCGGAGACAAAAACTTTAATTCAAGCCAAGAAAATCTTTTTGTTCATTATGTTTGAAACAATATTAAACCGGCGTCAAACATTAAAAAATAAAATCTACAGTTTCTAAAGTTCAGTCCAAATAACACCTTACGAAAGTCCAGCATAAAAACTTGTACCACCGTTTATATAATCATTTTACAAACCAACTTAAAATTACCCGTATAAAACTTATAAAATTCTACTTAAACCGAATCAAACCGTATCTTTTGAAACCTCCGGTATGCCGAGTCTAGCTCTAAAACATGAAAAGCATCTGAAAGGAAAGACACTACAGAGATGATGTAACACCCCCAACCCTTATCCGTCCTTGGAACAGGATTACGAGGCATTACTAGTCAATACAGTTCAATTACTATCATTAATTAAAATAATTGTTTACACTTATCATAAATTTTAACTTATCATCCCTTTAATGGGCCCTCGAAGCCCAATATGAACAGTAAAATCAATTCAGGACTACTTTAAAATCACTACGAATTTTTCTCAAAACTTTCATAATATTCCTTATGAACAGTACCCACACGCCCGTGTAGATTTATTTTCAATTTGAATTTATTTCAGTTTTCACACGGCTAAGGCACATGCCTGTGTATAAGCCATGTGTCTCACACGGTCTGGTCACTTGCTCGTGTGCCAGGCCGTGTGGACTCAAAGTGAGTCTTATAATTCAAGTTTACCAACCCTGCAAATTAAATCGACAAGCAGTTTAATTTCTGAACTTTTAACACATTATATAATCAACCATTATTTTTTATAACAATATTTACAATAACATTCCAAAATGACCACTTTTAACATCCAAGGTACATGCCATTTACCAAAAAGGAGAGTACTTTACCACTTTGAGTTCGGGATCGGCTTGGATGCTGAGTTGTTAATCACTTTCATACCTAACTTGGGCACGGAAACAAACCGTACGCTGAGTATGAACTCAATGGTATTTCTATAATCTGAACACTTAACAATATATTATACACTTAAATAATATGTCAATCACAATTATATATTTATTCACTAAAAAAATAATTCATTTATAACTCACTCAATTATTCTCATCTACCAACCCGATTAGCTTTCAAAATAAATTCACAAATCATTTGAATAATAATATTTTCCTTTCATATATAGTTCAGAGATACATAATTCATATGCCTCACTCATACTTCAGTTCACTGTTCAGCATCAATAAATAATATTCAACTATTCACTTCTCAATCAGTATTCTGTACTTATCCATTTCAATGACAGTCAGTATTTTTCAGTAATGATCAATTGATATTTATTATTCAGTAACAATCAATCATTAGAGAAATCAGTAATTTAGTACTTTTATTTACCCTTGACTTGGACATAGACGGATACACGGATCTAACCGACACACCAGTACAGCACTCAGTGCCTCATTGGCTATGCCGAAGTAAACAGTAACAGTACGGTACTCAGTACTTCATTGAATTAAATTGAAGTAACAGTAACAGTACGACACACAAGGTACCTCATCGACTTAAAGTCAAAATAGCAGTACGACACTTATAGTGCCTCATCGACTCAAGGTCGAAGTATCCCTGAACACTTCCAATCCTATGGCATGCCAACTGTATCCGACTTAGTCCGATACTGTTAATAGGGTTTTAATAAATTTTTAGTTTCCAATCAATACACATTTCAGTTTAATCACATAAATTAATAATTCAATACAATTCAATATACATTCAAATTCACAATAATTACATACGCATATTTATTTCATCACATTTCCAATCAATTTAATTTTCAATATAACATACATTCAATATTCAATTTCCATATCAATCACATATATCCATATAAATTCAATAAATTCACATACCAAACCAATCTATTTCAATTGTAAAACACAATCCAATTAATTCTAACCTTAATTATTTATCATAACATTTAATCAAAATACAACAATTAATAATTAAATTCACTATTCAATTTCAACCAAAGTTCACTCAAATTCCAAATAATCATCTCAATGCACTTACCATACATATTAAATAATAATTTCAACAATTAAATATTAAGTTCGGATTATAGAAATACAAACCGTAATTTCCTGAATTATTCTTCGTCCACCTTTTCTTTTCCTTTCTTCATAGATGTCTCAGGTGCGATGTTAGCTACGAAGAATTAAGATAATTTTCATAATCATTAATACAATACTAATTTACATTTAATATTTAAATTTCTTATTCAATTTTTATTCAGTTTCTACTTTAATTTCAATTTTAATCTTAACTAAATTCACTTACTTTTCTATCTCAATTCATACTTTGTTTCTACTCAATTTTCAACCAAACTTAGACATAACTATCTAAATTTCATCATAAAACCCTAATTTCAAAATTCTTGGAATTTTATCCCTACTATATAAAACTACTAACTTCTTTTACAATTTAATCCTTTAATCAATTCTAACTAAAAATTCTATCAATTAAACCCTTAATTCATCATTTTTTTCAACATGAACTATACTTATAAACCTATGAACTTTCAAAATATTAACTTAATTTCATTAAAACCTTGTTCTAAAGTTTCTAAAACATCAAAATTAAAAGAAAAGGACTTAATTGACTTATCTACTTAAGTTCCAAGCTTTAAAATCCCTATTTCTCCCTTTTCTTTTCTTTTTTTTCTTTCTTCCTTTCTCCCCTGTTTTTCGTTTCTATTCTGTTTCTTTCCGTCTTTTTTGTTTCTTTCTTTTCTTTATATCTTATATATATATATATATATATTAGTTAATAATAATAATAATACATTATAATAATTATAATAGATATCTATTTACTAATTAGATATAAATATTACAAATGTATGTATTTTTAATACACTTGTTCTAAATCATCACCCTACATTTTTCAAAATCTTAATTTATTTTATAATTTAATATTTTAGTATAAAAATCTATTTACTTAAATAAAAGGTAATTAAATAAATATATTACAATTGTATAAATATATGCATTACATATGTATCATTTAATCACCATACACTTGTCTATTCCAATTTATTTCATTATAATATAATATATAATATAATTAATATAATTTAATATTAACCAACATAAAAATTTAAGATTTTTATGCACATTGCCGCCTCTTTCCTTGAACTAGGCTTAATTGCCTATTTAGTCCATTTTATATTCTTTAATCTATAATTAAACTTTCACACTTTATTCAATTTAATTCTTATACCTAATTAACATTTATTCACCTATCCACAATCTAATTAACCTCACAATTAACTTCGTAAATATTCTAATAAATATTTATGAATCTATTTTTCAGAAACGGAGATCCGAAAATATATTTTTCCGATAACCGTAAAATTTGGGTCGTTACAGATGAGCTACGCGAGCTCAATGTGAGTTCGAAACATGAACAGATGGTAAAAGATGGAGTGACACAATAAATACTTCAGACAAGCATATATATAAAAGTATCACTTACGAAAGTCTCAATTGGTAAGTCAAATACAATATCAAACCATAGAGATGACGATCTAATCATATGCAATAATCAGAATATATTATATGACATTAACTATATTGTCAATAACCAAAAGTTCACACAAACAGACAAAATGTTCTGACAAACAAACGTATATTTAGGTGCGAACGAATGCACAAGTCAAAATCTCACCCCACCAACCAAACACCACTTTGTCTATCCAGCACACCACATAAGGGCTATGGCAGGCCCGTCCACCATGCACACCACATAGAACCATAATATGTTCATCCACCCCAACACACCACAACGTAGAACTATGCCACTTGAGTAACTGTATATAGCTGAGCTAATATACGTATAGGATAGTGTGGTAAACTACTATACAAAAGCATCGCAATTAAAACTGCTAAGTCTATCTCCCTTCTCTTCATAACTAGATCCCAAAATTTTATGCTATGCAACAATGCACACATTACACAGACAACATATAGAAATGAACATTAACATTTCTGGTTGAACAGATTCAGATTTGATTACACTTGTATTCTAATATTCAGTTAGGACAACAATAATAAACTCAAACTTATTCATCACATTAACGAGCAATAAAATTAAAGACCATAAACGCATATATATACATGAACCAACTGAAATCGAGTCTCAAATACACTTACCGAGGCTTGAACGAGGGTTAAATTACACAGAAACATAAAACAGATAGTTTATGACTCAAAAAAATTCTATAAAATAGGACCACATGGCCGTGTGGCCCAGCCGTGTGGAAGTGCCCAAGCCGTGTGGGGGTTTACATGCCCATGTGAAGGCCATATATGCTCGTGTGAAGGCCACATACGCCCGTGTGGAGGGGACACATGCCCGTGTGAGTAGCTCGTGTAACTTACTGTCCAAAATGCCAAAAATAAAGAGTAGAGAAAACACGACTGGTGGAGATCTCATACGCCCGTGTGGTACCAAAATTTACCCAAAAACCCTAATTCCCAATTTTACATGGCCATGTGAGCCATCCATGTGGGGCACATGCCCGTGTTGCCACTTGTGTGGTCACATAACCACACTGAAACAGCCTGAAATTCGTGTTTTGACACCAAAATGATCCCTATCCTTTGGAAATCCAGAAATGTACTGAAATATGCAGAATATCATGCAATCCATCAATAACTCAACACTTAAAATCAATAGTTTCAGAAACACACCTTAAATTGGAATTACAAACAACAAAGATTAACTACTTTGCCTCCACAAGACTATTCTGACTCATGCATATTCGATAACACGAAACACACAAGCAATCTCCTTTGACGAAACGATAGATAACAAGTGCGTAAAATAGAAGAAGCAAGACGAAATTGGAATTGGAAAGAACATGGGGAAGAAAAAGAAAAAGGAAAAATGAAGAACGTAAACTTATTTTCTATTTTAAAATTAACCTCCCTTTTATAAAAAATAAAATAAAAACAAATAAATATAAAAAACACTCACAAGGATTCGAACACAAGACCTAGAAATACACTAACACATAACTAACCACCAGACCAGTAGGCCCATTCTGACATTAAAACGCGAAATTGAACTCAAATGTTCAACCCACTCACTGACCCTAACCACAAACCTCAAAACTTCTAATCCTAGATTTTGAGATGTTACAGAATTGATGCTTTAAATCTCTGACTTGAGCGAGAAAAGAAGCGTTTTATTGGTTAGAAGATGGCTTAGAGCCGTGGGTAAAATGAGTTGTATAGGCAAGAAATCACCGAACTTACTGTAGCCATGACCAAAGCAGAGTCCTTTTTTGAGCTTGATCCAATGAAAGGCAAGTTCGAGTCGTCTAAGCACAATGGAAAGGGCAATGGTGAGAGAAACCATGAGAAAGATAAAGAGGGACATAGTGATGATGGCAACAGTATTGATATCACCAATGGCAATAGGAAACACGATATGTGAAATGGGGATCCAACAACCCAAGGGACAAGGGGAAGAGAATAAAATGCTTTCTTTGTTAAGGACCACACATGGTGCAAATATGTCCAAAGAAATTGATGATTTTGGCTATCAAGAAGAAAGATGAGCTGGAGGAAGCAAAGCCTAGTGAGAAAAGACGTCGATGATTAATTCGATGGTACTCACTTTTACAAAGAGAAATGGCAGGGAAGGGATGATGCTTGTGGA